>NC_053025.1:537353438-537548100 GCF_003073215.2 Triticum urartu | reverse complement strand
ACAATCCAAGGGACGGGTCGCCAGCGGCCATCGGACCTGAAAGGGCTGGGGAGATTGGGGAGGGCAGGGGGAGATGAAGCACGAGAAGGCCTACCGGAGCAAGGGGAGAAGGAGGAGGAGCGGGAGATGGAGGAGACCTGCCGGATATGGGAAAGGAGGAGGACGGCGGCGGGAGATGAGCACCCACCTGCGTCGCCGCTGTTCTCCCGCACCGCTTCTCCTGCGGCCTGTCTTCTCTGTTTTCGGGGCAGGAACGGGGAGGGTTGAAGAGGTAAGCGAGCCAGACCGGGCAATTTCAGCCGAAAACAGAGCGGGGAGGCAAGGTATTCGCGCGGGCACTCGCTAGTCTTGGCGCGCTGTGTCCAATATCAAGCTACGATGCCACGACCGAATACCCAGTGCATCCAAACGCTGGCATTCGGGAGTTACAAATGCCAAATCCCAATATTACCTCTCAATCCTTACATCCAAACATAGCGTAAGAGTTTTTCTTTCACAATTTGTTTTTCCAAAATATTTCATCTTTTGAATCGCACATCCAAATGCCGAACCCTTTTTAGCGTTTGATTTCTCGTGTCGAGATCTTCAAAACTAGATCTCATGTTAATAGATTTCAACATACTTTTTTTAACAAAAAAACAAAAATATAAAACAAATACATAAAACAAAAAACAATTGGTTTGCGCAAAAAAGAACGAATGCAAAAAACGAAAGAAAAAACTAGAGCCGAAAGTACAATTGCGATTTTCCATTTTTTTAGAAGCACAGGCTATGTTTTCCCCTTTTTGGATAAGTTCTCGCGGAAGCAAATCTATGCTCCCACGCAAAGCAAATTTGTGCTTTTTGTGGGAACACTTTTTTCCCCGAGAAGCTCAGAGAAGCAAATATGTGCTTCCTATGGAAGCACACTATTTTTTCTGAAAAACTCAGAACAGATCCGTGCTTCTACGATAAGCAAATATGTGCTTCTCATGAAAGCATATTTTTTTTCTAGCAGAACAACTATGATTTCACGCAAAGCAAATATGCAAGCACATGTAAAATTAGTCATCCATGCAATTTTTAGCTTGAAAATTAGGAATGTAGGCAATATCCACAAAAGAAAGGTCAAATTCCAAAACACTTTATATGATTAGTCATCCATGCAATTTTGACAACAAACTAAAAGAAACTATAGAAATTGAAAAGAGCTTCAAAATTGCATGGGAGCCTTTTATGTGCACTACTTTGTGGGGAAAAATTGATAAACTAGCAATACCACAAATAAAAAGTAAAATTTCCTTTTCTAGTGCCCAAGATGACTTTTTTGTCAACAAGAGCCAGAAATAAGATTATAAATTGTGCCATTTCAGTTTTCACCTAAAGCAGATCACATGGGATTCCAGCTGCCAAATTTTCATGAATTTCAGTTTTTTGTATATATCATTGATTTATTGAATTCCTAGCAATTTACATCAAGTAATTCAAATTTGAACTACAAGTGTGCTCTAGTTTTGGTCCTATAAATTCTGGAAAATAATTTTTAGCTTGCACATTAGGAATGTTGGCAGTAGCCACAAAGAAAGGTCAAATTCCAAACCACTTTATATGATTAGTCATCCATGCAATGGTGATAACAATCTGAAAGAAATGATAGAAAATGAAAAAGCCTCAGAAAATTGAAATCCTGTTGCATGGGAGCCTTTTATGTGCACTAGCTTGTGGAAAAAAATGATAAATTATTAATACCACAGTAATAATTTATTTTTCCTTTTCTAGTGCCCAAGATGACTTTATTTGTGAAGCAAGTGCGAGAAATAAGATTATAAATTCCGCCCTTTCAATTTTCACCTAAAGTAGACCACATGGAATTCCACCTGAGAGTATTTTTGTCTATATTTCATTAATTTATTGAATTTCTAGTGATTTACAACGAGTAATTCAAATTTGAACTACAAGTGTGCTCTAGTTTTGGTCCTATAAATTCTGAAAATAATTTTTAGCTTGCACATTAGGAATGTTGGCAGTAGCCACAAAGAAATGTCAAATTCCAAACCACTTTATATTATTAGTCATCCATGTAATTTTGACAATAATCTGAAGAAATTATAGAAAATGAAAAAGCCTCAAAAAGTTGAAATCCTTTTGCATGGGAGCCTTTTAGGTGCACTAGCTTGTGGGGGGGAATGATAAACTGTCAATACCACAACAATAATTTATTTTTCCTTTTTCGAGTGCCCAAGATGACTTTATTTGTTAAGCAAGTGCGAGAAATAAGATTATAAATTTTGCCCTTTTAGTTTTCACCTAAAGTAGACTACACGGAATTCTAACTGCCCAATTTTAATGAATTTGGGAGTTTTTTTGTCTATATTTCCTTGATCTATTGAATTTTCTAGTGATTTACATCGAGTAATTCAAATTTGAACTACAAGTGTGCTCTAGTTTGGTCATATAGAAGGAAATATGCCCTAGAGGCAATAATAAAGTTGTTATTTATATTTCCTTATATCATGATAAATGTTTATTATTCATGCTAGAATTGTATTAACCGGAAACTTAGTACATGTGTGAATACATAGACAAACAGAGTGTCACTAGTATGCCTCTACTTGACTAGCTCATTGATCAAAGATGGTTAAGTTTCCTATCCATAGACAAAGAGTTGTCATTTGATAAACGGGACCACATCATTAGAGAATGATATGATTGACTTGACCCATCCGTTAGCTTAACACGATGATCGTTTAGTTTACTGCTATTGCTTTCTCCATAACTTATACATGTTCCTCTGACTACGAGATCATGCAACTTCCGAATACCGGAGGAACACTTAGTGTGCTATAAAACGTCACAATGTAATTGGGTGACTATAAAGATTCTCTACAGGTGTCTCCGATGGTGTTTGTTGAGTTGGCATTGATTGAGATTAGGATTTGTCACTCCGAGTATCGGAGAGGTATCTCTGGGCCCTCTCGATAATGTACATCACTATAAGCCTTGCAAGCAATGTAACTAATGATTTAGTTACAGGATGTAGCATTACGGAACGAGTAAAGAGACTTGGCAGTAACGATATTGAACTAGGTATGATGATATCGACAATCGAATCTCGAGCAAGTAACATACCGATGACAAAGGGAACAACGTATGTTGTTATGCGGTTTGACCGATAAAGATCTTCATAGAATATGTAGGAACCAATATGAGCATCCAGGTTCCGCTATTGGCTATCGACCGGAGATGAGTCTCGGTCATGTCTACATAGTTCTCGAACCCGTAGGGTCCGCACGCTTAACGTTCGGTGACGATCGGTATTATGCGTTTATGTGTTTTGATGTACCGAATGTAGTTCGGAGTCCCGGATATGATCACGGACATGACGAGGAGTCTCGAAATGGTCGAGACATAAAGATCGATATATTGGATGACTATGTTTGGACATCGGAATGGTTCCGAGTGAGTTCGGGCATTTACCGGAGTACCGGGAGGTTGCCGGAACCCCCCGGGGAGTGTATGGGCCTTATTGGGCCTTAGTGGGAGAGAGGAGGAGGCGGCTGAAAGGATCGATATGGTTGACTAGAGGGGGGGGGGGAATAGGCAACTAACAATTTTTAACTTTTCTTTAGCAAATTAAACTTTGCATCAAAGTAGGTTGTCTAGACATGCAACTAAGTGAGCAACCTATATGATGCAACAACAACAAGCACACAAGCAAGGAAGGGAGACAACACAAATAAGCTTGCACAAGTAACAGTATGAGATAACCAAGAGTGGAGCCGGTGGAGACGAGGATGTGTTACCGAAGTTCCTTCCTTTTGAGGGGAAGTACGTCTCCGTTGGAGTGGTGTGGAGGCACAATGCTCCCCAAGAAGGCACTAGGGCCATCGTATTCTCCTCACGCCCTCACACAATGCGAGAAGCCGTGATTCCACTATTGGTGCCCTTGGAGGCGGCGACCGGACCTTTACAAACAAGGTTGGGGCAATCTCCCCAACTTAATTGGAGGCTCCCAACAACACCACAAAGCTTCACCACAATGGAATATGGCTCCGGGGTGACCTCAACCGTCTAGGGTGCTCAAACACCCAGGAGTAACAAGATCCGCAAGGGATTAGTGGGGGGAATCGAATTTCTCTTGGTGGAAGTGTAGATCGAGGCCTTCTCAACCAATCCCTAGAAAATCAACAAGTTTGATTGGCTAGGGAGAGAGATCGGGCGAAAATGGAGTTTGGAGCAACAATGGAGCTTAGGGTTGGAAGAGGTAGTCAACGCGGAGAAGAAGACACCCCTTATATAGTGGAGAGAGAAATCCAACCGTTATCCACTTAACCAGCCCGCGATAAGCAGTACTACCGCGCCTGCCAAGCGGTACTACCGCAAGGCCTTACGGTACTACCGCACACCCTTGCAGTACTACCGCAAGGCAGGGTTGGACCAGCCTGGGAAGGCCGTGGACATAAAAACGTCCGTGGCTAGTGTAACACCCTCGATGCGACTATAGCTCCCACGTGTCGAGGCACGACTTAGAGGCATAATCGCATTGAAGGCATATGTCGCAAGTTAGGCAATCTTCACAACATCCCATGTAATATAAATAATAACAAAGGGGAGATAACATAGTTGGCTTACACTCGCCACGTCAATCAAGTACATAAATAACATTACATCATCCAAACACTCATGGCCCGACTACGACGCCAAAATAAAAGAGAACCCAACATGCGACACGGTCCCAATCACCCCCAACTGGGCACCACTACTGATCGTCGGGAAAGGAAACATAGTAACGTTGAGAGTCTTCGTCGAACTCCCACTTGAGCTCATACGCGTCTCCTGGAGCGGAATCATCAGGCCCTGCATCTGGTGTAATAGTAATCTGTGAGCCATAGGGACTCAGCAATCTCGCACCCTCGCGATCAAAAACTATTTAAGCTTATAGGAATGGCAAGGTAAAATATGAGTGGAGCTGCAGCAAGCGACTAGCAAATATGGTGGCTAACTTATTCGCCAAAGAGAGCGAGAAGAGGAGGCAAAGCGCGAGCGAGAAACTAGAGAGTTAACTCATATTTCGGACACCGTGTCCACTTTCCGGACTCCGCCGAGAAGAGGCCATCATGGTAACACACTCAGTTGATTCATTTTAGTTAAGTTAAGGTTCAAGTTATCTACAACCGGACATTAACAAATTCCCATGTGCCCATAACCGCGGGCACGGCTTTCGAAAGTTCAATCCCTGCAGGGGAGTCCCAACTTAGCCCATGACAAGCTCTCACGGTCAACGAAGGAATAGACCTCCTCCCAAGACGTTCCGATCAGACTCGGTATCTCGGTAATTCAAGACACTTCGACAGGTTAAAACAAGACCAGCAACACCGCCCGAATGTGCCGACAAATCCCGATAGGAGCTGCACATATCTCGTTCTCAGGGCACACTCAGATGAGACTAGCTACGAGTAAAACCAACCCTCAAGTTTCCCCGAGGTGGCCCCGCAAGCAGCTCAGTTCGGACCAACACTCAGAGGGAGCACTGGCCCGGGGGGGGTTAAAAATAAGATGACCCTTGGGCTCCGGTAACCCAAGGGAAAAAGAGGCTAGGTGGAAAATGGTAAAACCTAGGTTGGGCATTGCTGGAAAAGCTTTAATCAAGGCGAACTATCAAGGGGTTCCCATTATAACCCAACCGCGTAAGGAACGCAAAATCCGGGAACATAACACCGATATGACGGAAACTAGGGCGGCAAGAGTGGAACAAAACATTAGGCGAGAGGCCGAGCCTTCCATCCTTTACCAAGTGTATAGATGCATTAAGATAACAAGATAATATGATGATATCCCAACAAGAAAATAAATATTCCAATAAGGAACGGCCTCCGATCTCCACCCGCAACTAGTAACGCTATAAGAGGGGCTGAGCAAAGCGGTAACATAGCCAATCAACGGTTTGCTAGGACCATGGTGGGTTAGAGGTTTGACATGGCAATTTGGGAGGCTTGAAAGCAAGTGGTAGGCATCGTAGCAATGGCATAGCAAAAGAGTGAGCAAACTAGCATAGCAAAGATAGTAGTGATTTCGAGGGTATGATCATCTTGCCTGCACAGTTGTCAGAGTTGACTGGATCCTCGAAAGCAAACTCAACGGGCTCCTCGTTAGCGAACTCGTCTCTCGGCTCTACCCAAACAAGACAAACAAGCAATAAGGATACAATCAACCACGTGCAAGACCAAGCAATATGATGAAATGATGATATGCTATGCGGAATGCGATGCGGGATGCAAAATGCAAGATATGACAGGAAATGCATGAACCTGGCCTCAACATGGAAATCCAAGTGTGCCACTAGAAAGATGAGGTGAAATCGCTTGAAAACGATATAAAGAACGCGGGAATCGGAGTTACGGTTTGGAAATGGCAAGCGATTCAAAAATGACACCGGTCTGCGATTTACAGCAAGTAGGCATCTAAATGCAACGCAATGAACATGCTACAGCCGCCAAATATGACAACAAAATACATGGCAGGGATGCACACAAGATGCTTAACAAAAGTCTAGCACTTAGCTACGGCCAAATCATCCATTAACAGGTTCAAACAAGCATGGCAAAAATGCATATGACGAACAGATCTCAGACTTAGTGAAATTAACACTCGCCTGGAATTTCAGATCAGGTAGCCCTCTTCGGAGCAACAAAACTACATGCTACAGGACCTTAACATGGCAAAGTAAAGCATGTCATGGAGCTACTCAAAGAGCTTAACAAAAGTCCCTTAGTGACCTTGAGCCAAAAGGGATCAGAAAATACAATTGCAAGTATGTGAACATAGCAAAAACATAATCAGTTTCAGACTTAGTGAAAAACTGACACATGCTGAAATATAACTCAAGTAGGCACGTTTACAAGCTCGATGCACTCACTACAGAGCAAGTCATGGCAATACAAGCATACACCCATCAAGAAGGCACAAAATTCAAGCTAGAAATGGCAAGAACAATAGCATAGCATGCACGGATCAACTACAACATCACCGATAAAATTGCAAACAAGTTGACAATCTGCCCAGATTCACAAAGTAGCAAAAGTAGAGCTCGATTGACTCAAGCTAGGTTGCTCCATAATTGCAAACAAATACATGGATGGATAGAGCACTACAATATTAACAAAACTCCCTTACTGATCATCCTCAAAAGAGGAACAGATCACTAGGAAACAACATGAACATATGGCAACATGAGATAAACAGCTCCAGGACTTGGTGAAATCACTAAGTCCCTGAAAACAGAATTAGCAAGTGCACCACTTTGCAAGCTTGCACAAGTCACCACACACATCCTAAAAATACATGGGTTGCACCTCTAGAAAGATGACAAAACCCTTAACAAAACATAAGTAGAACTCACGGGCATATCATGCACACAATAATCATGGCAAAAAAGACAAAAGTGCTAAACGGAGTAGCAGATCTGACAATTAACTCAAGTAGCCCTATTCTAACAGCATTTCGGGCATCAAGATGAACTCAAATGAAAAAGATGCAATGGAATGAAATGATGTACTCTCTGAGATGAACATTTTGATATGCTATATGCATGAATCGGGAGCTACGGATGCAAAGTTATGGAGCGCGAACATGTGCACTTGGACTGAAAATAACAGGGACTTAGAAGAAATTTCGACCTCCGGATCTAGGGTTGACCCGGCACGCGAACCGAGGTGGCGGCGCTGCTTGCCGGAGATGGCGCGGACGGCGGCCGGAGTGGAGGGGATCGCCGGATCCGGCTCTCCCGCGGCCGGATCTGGCCGGAGGCGAGGCGAGGAGGCGGCGGAGCGGCCGGAGGGCGCGGCGGCGGCGTGCGAGTGGCCGGGCCGGCGAGCTCGGGTGGCGGCGAGCTCGCGCCGAGAGCTCTCCGGCATGGCGCGGCGGGGCTGGGAGGAGTGCGGCGACCGGATCGGGAGGAGAGGGGCGGCTGTCGGTGGTGGGCGGCGGCGCGCTGGGCCGGGAGGGCCCCGCCTGGGCCCGGCGGGCGGAGCGCGGGGATGTGGGCGCGGCGCCTCCGCGAACCCGGTGGCGACACTGGCGGCGGACACGGCGGGCGGACACGTCCGTCGGTGGCGCCTTTGTCGGCGGCGGCGGGTGGAAATGGATCTGAGGTTAGGGATGGAGGGGATCCGGGATTTTTAGAAGGGGGAGGTATATATAGGCATAGAGGGAGCTAGGAGAGTCCAAATGAGGTGCGGTTTTCGGCCACGCGATCGTGATCGAACGCTCTAGATGATGGAGAGAGTTTGGTGGGTTTTGGGCCAAATTGGAGGGGTGTTGGGCTGCAACACACACGAGGCCTTTTCGGTCCCTCGGTTAACCGTTGGAGTATCAAACGAAGTCCAAATGATACGAAACTTGACAGGCGGTCTACCGGTAGTAAACCAAGGCCGCTTGGCAAGTCTCGGTCCAATCCGGAAATGTTTAAACCCCACACACGAAAGAAAGCTAGAAATGACCACCGGAGGAGAACGAAGCGCCGGAATGCAAAACGGACAACGGGGAAAATGCTCGAATGCATGAGACGAACACGTATGCAAGTGCAATGCACATGATGACATGATATGAGATGCATGACAACGACAACAACACACGGAGACAAAGACCCGAACCCGAGAAAATAAGATAACTTAACGCCGGAAACGGCAAGAGTTGGAGTACAAATAGGGAAAGTTACATCCGGGGTGTTACAACACTCCACCACTACGAAAGGATCTCGTCCCGAGATCTAGGACTGAAAGAACGCCGAGTACTCAGAACGGAGGTGATCCTCGCGTTCCCAGGTAGCTTCACGGTCGGAATGGTGTGACCACTTGACTTTGAGAAATTTGATCGACTTGTTGCGAGTCTTGCGTTCAGTCTCTTCAAGAATAGCAACTGGGTTCTCACGATAAGAGAGATCTTCTTGGAGCTCAATGTCCTCGAAGTTGACGGTGCGGTCAGGAGTCTTAAAGCACTTTCGAAGCTGAGAGACATGGAACACGTCATGAACATTTGCAAAGTTTGAAGGAAGCTCGAGTTGATAGGCGAGGTCGCCTCTCTTGCCGACAATCTTGAAAGGTCCCATGTATATGGGGGCAAGCTTCCCTTTGATACTGAAGCAACGAGTACCTTTCATAGGAGAGACACGGAGGTAAACATGATCTACGATCTCGAAAGCCAAATCACGGTGCTTACTATCATAGTAGCTTTTCTGGCGGGATTGGGCTGCTTTGAGGTTATCACGAATGACTTTGCACATTTCTTCTGCTTCTATGATTAAGTCATTACCCAAAAGCCGACGTTCACCGGTTTCAGACCAGTTGAGTGGGGTACGACACTTCCTGCCATACAGAATTTCAAAAGGGGCCTTGCCCGAACTTGCTTGAAAACTGTTGTTGTAGGAGAATTCAGCATAAGGAAGACAATCCTCCCACTTCATGCCGAAGGAGATCACACAAGCCCTGGGCATATCTTCAAGAATCTGGTTGACACGCTCGACTTGACCGCTAGTTTGAGGATGGAAAGCTGTGCTGAAACGGATGTTGGTGCCCATGGCCTTCTGAAAAGAATCCCAAAACTTTGAGGTAAAGATGCTGCCACGGTCTGAAGAGATCACTTGAGGAATACCGTGCAGAGAGACAATACGAGAGGTATAGAGTTCCGCCAATTGAGCTGCAGTGATCGAATCTTTGATAGGCAGAAAATGAGCCACTTTGGTGAGTTTGTCGATGACAACGAATATAGCATCATTGCCACGCTTGGACTTTGGAAACCCAGTCACGAAGTCCATTTCAATGTGGTCAAACTTCCATTCTGGAATGGCAAGAGGTTGGAGGAGACCTGCTGGCCTTTGGTGTTCTGCCTTCACTCTTCTGCAGACATCACATTCATTCACGAATTGAGCGATCACGCGCTTCATTCGAGTCCACCAATAAGCCTGCTTAAGGTCCTGATACATCTTCATGCTCCCAGGGTGGATGGAGAGGAGAGAATTGTGAGCCTCGTTCAAGATCACTTTACGGAGGTCACCTTTGGGTACCACAATACGATCCTCGAAGAAAAGAGTGTCCTTGTCATCAAGGCGGTAGCACTTGTACTTGGGTTGACTCTTGGCAATCCCAATCTTCACCTTTTTCACCATAGCATCAAGAAGCTGGGCTTGGCGAATCTGGTCTTCTAAGGTAGGAGAGACTTGAAGGTTGGCGAGGAAACCTTGAGGAACAACTTGTAGATTAAGTTTGCGGAAAGCTTCACAAAGCTCGGGTTGATAAGGCTTGAGAATCAGACTGTTGCAGTAAGCTTTCCTGCTCAAAGCGTCAGCAATCACATTGGCCTTGCCTGGAGTATACTCAATACTCGGATTATACTCTTGAATCATTTCGACCCATCGAGTTTGCCTGAGGTTGAGATTAGGCTGAGTGAAGATGTACTTGAGACTCTTGTGATCAGTGAAAATGTCCACTTTTCTTCCCAATAGAAGATGTCTCCAAGTCAAAAGAGCATGCACAATTGCCTCCAACTCGAGATCATGAGTGGGGTAGTTATTCTCATTAGGCTTCAACTGGCGAGATGTATAAGCAACAACTTTCTTCTCTTGCATCAATACTGCGCCAAGACCTTGGAGAGAGGCATCACAAAAGACCTCGTACGGCTTGGATTCATCAGGCGGAGTCAGAACTGGAGCAGTGATCAATTTCTCTTTCAAAGTGTTGAAAGCAATGTCACACTCCGGAGACCAAACGTACTTGACGTGCTTCTGAAGAAGATTAGAGAGAGGCTTCGCGATCTTAGAAATTTTTTCAACGAATCTTCGGCAATAGCTTGCGAGACCGAGGAAGCTACGGAGTTGCTTCACGTTCTGAGGAGGTTCCCAATTCACAATTGCAGACACCTTCTCAGGATTCACGGCAATGCCCTTGGCAGAGATGATATGACCAAGATAAAGAACCTCATCAAGCCAAAATTCACACTTGGAGAACTTGGCGTAGAACTGATGTTCCCTGAGCTTATCGAGTACCAAACACAAGTGCTTGGCATGATCTTCCTTGTTCTTGGAGAAAACCAGAACGTCGTCGAGATAGACCAAAACGAAGTCATTGGTGTAGGCGTTGAAGATGAAGTTCATCATGCGAGAGAACGTCGGAGGAGCGTTGGCGAGGCCAAAAGACATGACAGTGTATTCATAAGAACCAAAGCTTGTTCTGAATGCTGTCTTGGGAATATCTTCTTCACGAATGCGAATCTGGTGATAACCCATACGGAGATCAAGCTTGGAGAATACTTGGGCACCTTTGAGTTGTTCGAACAGCTCATTGATGTTGGGAAGTGGATATTTGTTCTTGATGGTCTTCTTGTTCACTGGACGGTAATCAACACAAAGTCGGTCCGTTCCATCCTTCTTCTTCACAAAAAGAACACCACAACCCCACGGAGAAGCACTAGGCCGGATGAGACCCATTTTCTATTGAATATCGAGTTGCTTCTTCAGCTCCTTCAACTCTTCTGGTCCGAGCTTGTAAGGACGTTTGCACACAGGGTCCATACCAGGCTCAAGATCAATAACGAATTCAACTGGCCGGTGCGGAGGCATTCCTGGAAGCTCTTCTGGAAAGACATCTTGATATTCATAAACGACTAGAATTTGAGAGATAGCATCCAATTCACCCTTCTCATTGAGAGAAAACAGACGGATGGTATTATCCCGAGCGGCAAAGGCAATTACATCCTCAGACGAATGAGTCAATTGAATCTGCCTGGCTGCACAATCAAGCTGAGCCTTGTGCTTAGAAAGCCAATCCATCCCGAGAATAAGATCAATATCCGAGGTACCAAGAATCATTGGAGAAGCCAGAAACTTGAAATCACGCATCAAGATAGAAATATCCGGAACCATCAAACTAGAACTCAGACGCTTAGCCGGAGAGACGACTTGCATAGCTCTGGGTAAAGCCTTATTACTAAAATTGTTCTCCGATGCAAATGGGAATGACATGAAGGAATGCGATGCACCAGAGTCAAAACGTACTTTTGCGGGAATATCATTAACAGGAAGGTTACCCATGATCACATCTGACGAGTCCTCTGCCTGAGCTGCATTCATCAAATTGACCTTGGCATGCTTGGGGTTATGCTTGACCACAGCTGTACTTGCCGATCTGACAGGAGGAGGAGGAGGAAGACGCCTCTGGTTGAAACACTTGTTGGCATAGTGACCCTTCTGTTGGCACTTGTTGCACGTGACCTCTGAAAGTGGACGGTGATACGGAGCACTCAATCTTGGAGCTTGAGACGAAGTCTTGTTCTGAAAGCCAGGGTTGGGTGGGTGGGAAGAACCAATGCCACCTTTACTCTTCTGCTGATACGGCTGACGGAACGGAGGAGGAGGAAGCCAATACTTCTGCTGCTTGGCCACTTGAGTAGAGGAAGAAGGAGTAACACCTCTGACTCGCTTCTTGGAAGCATCACACCTCAACTGAGCAGCCTCTTGCTTCAGTGCCATGTTGTAGAACTCATCGTACCTCAAGGGCTCAAAGAGAACAAGAGCGAGCTGGATATCTTCTCTGAGACCACCCCTGAACTGGTATATCATGCTCTTCTCATCAGGGACGTCCTGCTTGGCAAAGCGGGCGAGCTTCTGGAACAACTTGTTGTAGTCATAGACAGACAAAGAGCCTTGCTTCAGATTGCGGAATTCCTCACGCTTGCTTTCAACCACGCTCTGCGGAATATGATGAGCTCGGAAATCTCGACGGAAATCATCCCAAGTGATAACACGTCCACCTCTGGAATCCTTGTACTGCTGGAACCATTCTGCAGCTTGATCTTTGAGTTGGAAGGAAGCGAACTTAACAAAGTCCTCAGGCCTGACGTTACTGCACTCGAAATGCTTACATAGATCCACAAGCCAATCGTCAGCATCGGTTGCCTCAACACAATTGCTGAAAGTCTTTGGCGCGGTAGCAAGGAACTGGTTGAGTGTAGCAAAGTGACTCTGGTTGCTGCCTTGATTCCCTTGGTTGCCTTGATTGCGCTCTTGGAGAATTTGCATGATCAACTATGTGTTTGCATTGGTTGCGGCCATCATAGCTTGCCATGCCTCTGAAGGAGGTGGAGGTGGTGGCGGATCAAGATTCGGAGTCGTGCGCGTTGGAGGAGCCATCCTGAAGAGGTTGACCACCATTAGCACAATGATAGAGAAATATTGAAGCTGAATCCAACGGAATGAAAATTGCAACATATAGTCTTCACATCCGAACAAAATGAACGAATGCATTCCTCTTGAAATGGTCACATATCCATAAATTGAGAAGCCACGTAGAATTAAGGTAGAGAAATAAATCAACAAGGTACGGATCAAGAACGAATAATCGGTAAGAAATCCCAATCTCAAACCAATATCCGTGGAAGAAGAACTAGAGCTACTAGAATTCCCACCTATGAAACTCCCGAACCTTTCCGGTTATGCAATTAGGTGTTGGGGATACAGGGGAAGCATAATATCTCACCCAAACTAGCAAATCCGACATCCAGCTGTATCCATCCTTCAACACATAACCAAGAAACCTTCGGAAACCATCTACCTCAACCTTCGAAAAGCATCCGTTATACAAGTCATGGCGATACTCCCGAACTCCCGCCCCAGTACTGGGTGGCGTCGAGGTTATCACACCAATGAACTGCATAAAAGAGATTTTCGATGTCGGCGTACTAAACTCAGGTATTCCAGAACTGCAGCGATAAAATTATGATGACAACACCTCAGAGCTCAACTCCCCGGGACACTTCCACTAAACCCCTGACAGGAGGCACCAAGACAATGTTCTCATCATAAAACCATCGGAACAATTCCAAGACACCCGCGTGATCCTAAATTTTTTTTAGTGAAATTTGAGGAGACTAGGAAGTAAAAAGAATTCCTAATATCTCCGATATATAATTCCTAAAAGACTCAAAACATTTTTCTAGACACAACTCGGCCGCTAAAAACGATCAAGCAATGGGGCTCCTAAGGCCGGGGAAGGCTCTGATTACCAACTTGTAACACCCTCCCTCGATGCGACTATATCTCCCACGTGTCGAGGCACGACTTAGAGGCATAATCGCATTGAAGGCATATGTCGCAAGTTAGGCAATCTTCACAAACATCCCATGTAATATAATAATAAAAGGGGAGATAACATAGTTGGCTTACACTCGCCACGTCAATCAAGTACATAAATAACATTACATCATCCAAACACTCATGGCCCGACTACGGCGCCAAAATAAAAGATAACCCAACATGCGACACGGTCCCGATCACCCCCAACTGGGCACCACTACTGATCATCAGGAAAGGAAACATAGTAACGTTGAGAGTCCTCGTCGAACTCCCACTTGAGCTCGAGCGCGTCACCTGGAGCGGAATCATCAGGCCCTGCATCTGGTGTAATAGTAATCTGTGAGCCACAGGGACTCAGCAATCTCGCACCCTCGCGATCAAGACTATTTAAGCTTATAGGTAAGGCAAGGTAAAAATATGTGGAGCTGCAGCAAGCGACTAGCAATATGGTGGCTAACTTATTCGCAAGAGAGCGAGAAGAGGTGGCAAAACGCGAGCAAGTAACTAGAGGACAACCTGCGCAAGCATTACTCCAACACCGTGTTCACTTCCCGGACTCCGCCGAGAAGAGACCATCACGGTAACTCACACAGTTGATTCATTTTAATTAAGTTAAGGTTCAAGTTATCTACAACCGGACATTAACAAATTCCCATCTGCCCATAACCGCGGGCACGGCTTTCGAAAGTTCAAATCCCTGCAGGGGAGTCCCAACTTAGCCCATGACAAGCTCTCACGGTCAATGAAGGAATAGACCTTCTCCCGAGACATTCTGATCAGACTCGGTATCCCGGTTCTACAAGACACTTCGACAAGTTAAAACAAATCCAGCAACACCGCCCGAATGTGCCGACAAATCCTGATAGGAGCTGCACATATCTCTTTCTCAGGGCACACTCAGATGAGCCAGACGTCAGGTAGGCCAGCCCAGAGTTGCCCCTGGTAGCCCCGGACATCGCTCGGTTGGACCAACACTCAGAGGAGCACTGGCCCGGGGGGGTTTAAAATAAGATGACCCTCGGGCTCCGGAAACCCAAGGGAAAAAGAGGCTAGGTGGCAAATGGTAAAACCAAGGTTGGGCATCGCTGGAAAAGCTTTAATCAAGGCGAACTATCAAGGGGTTCCCATTATCACCCAACCACATAAGGAACGCAAAATCCGGGAACATAACACCGATATGACGGAAACTAGGATGGCAAGAGTGGAACAAAACACTAGGCGAGAGGCCGAGCCTTCCACCCTTTACCAAGTATATAGATGCATTAAGATAACAAGGCAATATAATGATATCCCAACAAGTAAATAATATTCCAACAAGGAACGGTCTCCAATCTTCACCTGCAACTAGCAACGCTATAAGAGGGGTTGAGCAAAGCGGTAACATAGCCAATCAACGGTGACATGGTGGGTTAGAGGTTTGACATGGCAATTTGGGAGGCATGATAAGCAAGTGGTAGGCATTGTAGCATAGGCATAGCAAAAGAGCGAGCATCTAGCAAAGCAAAGATAGTAGTGATTTCGAGGGTATGATCATCTTGCCTGCAAAGTTGTCAGAGTTGACTGGATCCTCGAAAGCAAACTCAACGGGCTCCTCGTTAGCGAACTCGTCTCCTGGCTCTACCCAAACAAGACAAACAAGCAACAAGGACACAATCAACCACGTGCAAGCTCAAACAACATGATGCAAACATGGTATGCTATGCGGGATGCAATATGCGATGCGTATGCAAGACTTGACAAGGAATGCATGAACCTGGCCTCAACTTGGAAATCCAAGTGTGCCACTGGAAAGATGAGATGAAATCGCTTGAAAACGATATAAAGAATGCCGGAATCGGAGTTACAGTTTGGAAATGGCAAGCAATTCAAATATGACCACATTCTGTGATTTACAGCAAGTAGCCAACTAGATGCAACAAGATGACCATGCTAAAGCACCCAAACATGGAATCAAAATACATGGCAGGGATCCATTCATGATGCTTAAAAAAATACTAGCACTGAGCTACAGCCAATTCATCCATTAACAGGTTCAAACAAGCATGGCAAAATGCATTTGGTAAACAGATCTCAGACTTAGTGAAATTAACACTTGTCTGGAATTTCAGATCAGATAGCACACTTTGGAGCATGAAAACAATATGCTACAGGACCTGAACATGACAAAGTAAAGCATGGCATGGAGCTAATCAAAGAGCTTAACAAAAGTCCGTTAGTGACCTTGAGCCAAAAGGGATCAGAAAATACATTTGCAAGCATGTGAACATGGCAAAAACATAATCAGTTCTCAGACTTCGTGAAAAACTGGAGCATGCTGAAACAGATATCAAGTAGGCATGTTTACGAGCTCGATGCACTCACTACAGAGCAAGTCATGACAAACTAAGCATGCACCCATCAAGAATACACAAAATACAAGCTAGACATGGCAAGAACAATAACATAGCATGCACGGATCAACTACAACATCCTCGGCAAAATTGCTAACAAGTAGACAATCTGCCCAGATTCACGAAATGACAAAAGTAGAGCTCGATTGACTCAAGCTAGGGTGCTCCATAATTGCAAACAAAGACATGGATGGATAGAGCACTACAAGATTAACAAAACATCATTACTGATCATCCTCAAAAGAGGCACGGATCACTAGGAAACAACATGAACATATGGCAATATGAGATAAACAGCTCAAGGACTTAGTGGAAATGCTAAGTCCCTGAAATCAGCATTAACGAATGCTCCACTTTGCAAGCTTGTGCTAGTCGCCAAACATATCACAAAAATACATGGGTTGCACCTCTGGATAGATGGCAAAACATATAAAAAAACTCATGAAGAGCTCAGGGGCATATCATGCACACAATAATCATGGCAAAAAATGACAAATATCTAAATGGAGCAGCAGATCTGACAATTATCTCAAATAGCCTACTTCTAACAGCGTTTTGGGCATCAAGATGAACTCAAATGAAAATGATGCACTGAGATGAAATGATGTACTCTCTGAGATGAACATTTTGATATGATATATGCCCAAAACGGAGTTATGGGTGCAAAGTTATGACATGATGAACATGAGCAAATAATTAGGGTTTCGGAGGGAAAAAGTCAACCTGAGAGGTTCCAGATCCAGATCCGGCCGGAGTTACTGTAGCAAGGCGCGGATCTCGCCGGGGATGAGCACGAAGTTTGCCGGAGTTGGTGGATCCGGCCGGGAGGTGGAGCGCGGCGGCCGGAGTCGGCACCTAGCACGGTCGACGGCGAGGAAGGACGGAGAGGCGGCGACGAACGGACGGCGGGGACGGTCAGGCGACGGGTCGCGGGCTGCTGGCGCGAGGCGGAGGCACCGGACGGCGACGGCGGCTGGCGGCGAAGAAGTGGCACGGCGAGGCGGACGGTGGCGTGGCGAGCGCGGTAGGCGGCGGGGCGCGGGGCCCGGTCGGGCGGCGGGGAGGGCCGGCCGCGGGATTCCGCAGGCCGCGGCGGCGGGGACGGCGGAACGCCACGTGGCAGGCGCGGATTGGCGCGGAGGTGGCGGCGCGGGCTGTCCGGCACGAAGCGGACGTGTCCGGCCGCGCAGATGTGCGGGGAACTAGGGTTAGGGTGCGAATGACCCGGGATTTTCGGGGAAGAGACATTTTTATAGGCAGGAGGAGCTAGGAGAGTCCAAATGAGGCGCGGTTTTCGGCCACGCGATCGTGATCGAACGCTCTAGATGATGGAGAAGGTTATGGTGGGTTTTGGGCCAACTTAGAGGGGTGTTGGGCTGCAACACACACGAGGCCTTTTCGGTCCCTCAGTTAACCGTTGGAGTATCAAACAAAGTCCAAATGGTACGAAACTTGACAGGCGGTCTACCGGTAGTAAACCAAGGTCGCTTGGCAAGTCTCGGTCCAATCCGGAAATGTTTAATCCCCACACACGAAAGAAATGTAGAAATGACCACCAGAGGAGAACGGAGCGCCGGAATGCAAAACGAACAATGGGGAAAATGCTCGAATGCATGAGATGAACACGTATGCAAATGCAATACACATGATGATATGATATGAGATGCATGACAACGATAACAACACACGGAGGCAAAAATCCGAACCCGAGAAAATAAAATAACTTAACGCTGGAAATGGCAAGAGTTGGATTACAAATTGGGAAAATCATATCCGGGGTGTTACACTCCGATACGTGACCCTTCCTGAAAAAGATGATGAATTGTAGTTGCGAAGTTGACTGAGAACACAGTTTGTTGGTTTTCAATACAGTTTATGCCTTATACTTCGATGTTGTGATGAATTGTTACTTATTCATGAGAAGTTTATGATAAAATGTGATACAAAAATTCTATGATGAAGTTTGTTGTTGTCATAATAATATACAAGATGCTTCTATCTCCGTATTTTGTTTTTATCGACACCTCTCTCTCTCTAAGCATGTGGACATGTTTTTTGATTTTGGTTTTCGCCTGAGGACAAGTGAGGTCTAAGCTTGCGGAGTTGATACGTCCATTTTGCATTGTGTTTACCTACTGTTATTTATAATGTTTTTATTCATAATAATATTTTTTGGAGTAATTCTAATTCCTTTTCTCTCATAATATGCAAGGTTCACACAAAGAGGGAGAATACCGGCACCTAGAATTCTGGACCTAAAAAACTACGTCAAGCTACCTATTCTGCACAACTCCAAATGAGCTGAAACTTCACGAAGAATTTTTATGGAATATATAAGAATTATTGGAGCAAATAAGTACCATAGGGGGCACACAAGGAGGGCACAACCCACCTGGGCGCGCCAGGGAGCCCATGCGCGCCCTGGTGGGTTGTGCCCTCCTCGGCCCGCCTCTGGTGCCCCTCTTCTGGTATATAAGTCATTTTGACCTAGAAAAAAATAAGGGGAGGACTTTCGGGATGAAGCGCCGCTGTCTCGAGGCGGAACTTGGGCAGGAGCACTTCTGCCCTTCGGTGGAGCGATTCTGCCGGGGGAACTTCCCTCCCGGAGGGAGAAATCATCATCATCATCATAATCATCACCAACAACTCTACCATCTTGGGGATGGCAATCTCCATCAACATCTTCAACAACACCATCTCCTCTCAAACCCTAGTTCATCTCTTGTGTTCAATCTTTATACCGGAACCTTAGATTGGCGCTTGTGGGTGATTAGTAGTGTTGATTACATCTTGTAGTTGATTACTATATGTTTTATTTGGTGGAAGATTATATGAAGATTATATGTTCAGATCCATTATGCTATTTAATACCCCTCTGATCTTGAGCATGATTATCATTTATGAGTAGTTACTTTTGTTCTTGAGGTCACGGGAGAAATCTTCTTGCAAGTAATCATGTGAATTTGATATGTGTTCGATATTTTAATGGTATGTATGTTGTGATTCCTTTAGTGGTGTCATGTGAACGTCGACTACATGACACTTCACCATATTTGGGCCTAAGGGAATGCATTGTGGAGTAGAGTAAGTTGTCATCGGTGCAATAAGGTAATAAAATTGCTTCTAAAAGTGTTGGATCATTTAGTGTAAGAGAAAATTGAGCGTTGTACGAACTTGTGATGGCAAAGAATAAAAGCGATAGACTGCATAATAAAGGTTGCTATCACAAGGGGCAATATAAGGTGATGTTCTTTTGCACTAAGGGATTGAGCATACAAATAAAAAGTGCATGGCAACCTCTGCTTCCCTTTGCGAAGGGCCTATCTTTTACTTTTATGTAATTACTTTTATGCAAGAGTCAAAGTTTTTCTTTCTATTCCTTTTTATTTTCTCTTTTGGCAAGCATCATGTGGTGAGGAAAGATCTAGGCACATATATCCAGTTAAATATGGGTAGCATGAGTTATTATTGTTGACACCACCCTTGAGGTGAGTATGTTGGGTGGCGAAATTTATAAGCCCCTATCTTTCTATGTGTTCGGTTGAAACTTTTTGCTCATGTGTATGTGGCGAGTGTTAGCAATCATAGAAGACTATATGATGGTTGAGTGTTGACACCACCCTTGAGGTGAGTATGTTGCGTGGCAAAATTTATAAGCCCCTATCTTTCTATGTGTCCGGTTGAAACTTTTTGCTCACGTGTATGTGGCGAGTGTTAGCAATCATAGAAGACTATATGATGGTTGAGTATGTGGACTTGCCAAAAGGCTCCGATATGTGACCCTTCCTGAAAAGATGATGAATTGTAGTTGCAAAGTTGACTGAGAACACAGTTTGTTGGTTTTCAATACAGTTTATGCTTTCTACTTCGATGTTGTGATGAATTGTTACTTATTCATGAGAAGTTTATGATAAAATGTGATAAAAAAATCTATGATAAAGTTTGTTGTTGTCATAATAATATACATGATGCTTCTATCTCCGTATTTTGTTTTTATCGACACCTCTCTCTCTCTCTAAGCATGTGGACATGTTTTTCGATTTTGGTTTTCGATTGAGGACAAGCGGGGTCTAAGTTTGGGGAGTTGATACGTCCATTTTGCATCATGTTTACCTAGTGTTATTTATAATGTCTTTATGCATAATAATCCTTTTGGAGTAATTCTAATTCCTTTTCTCTCATAATATGCAAGGTTCACACAAAGAGGGAGAATACCGGCAGCTAGAATTCTGGACCTGAAAAACTATGTCAAGCTACCTATTCTGCACAACTCCAAATGAGCTGAAACTTCACGAAGAATTTTTATGGAATATATAAGAATTATTGGAGCAAATAAGTACCAGAGGGGGGCCCACCAGGTGGGCACAACCCACCTGGGCGCGCCAGGGAGCCCATGCACGCCCTGGTGGGTCGTGCCCTCCTCGGCCCGCCTCTGGTGCCCCTCTTCTGGTATATAAGTCATTTTGACCTAGAAAAAATAAGGGGAGGACTTTCGGGGCGAAGCGCCGCCGTCTCGAGGCGGTACTTGGGCAGGAGCACTTTTACTCTTCGGCGGAGCGATTCCGCCAGGGGAACTTCCCTCCCAGAGGGGGAAATCATCATCATCATCATCATCACCAACAACTCTACCATCTTGGGGATGGCAATCTTCATTAACATCTTCAATAACACCATCTCCTCTCAAACCCTAGTTCATCTCTTGTGTTCAATCTTTATACCGGAACCTTAGCTTGGTGCTTGTGGGTGACTAGTAGTGTTGATTACATCTTGTAGTCCCTGTTTAAGAATTCATCCGATTAACCAGTTAACTTGCCGATTAATCCCTACTCATAGGGTCACCGAGTAGCCGATAAACCAAAAAATCGTCCGATTAATTCATTAAATGGCCGATTAACTTGCCGATTAGCCGATTAATCCCCTACTCGCTAGCCAACCGAGCAGCTACCAGTTAACGATTTCCTCAACAATGCTTGTAGTTGATTACTATATGGTTTATTTGGTGGAAGATTATATGAAGATTATATGTTTAGATCCATTATGCTATTTAATACCCCTCTGATCTTGAGCATGATTATCATTTGTGAGTAGGTACTTTTGTTCTGGAGGTCACGGAAGAAATCTTGTTGCAAGTAATCATGTGAATTTGATATGTGTTCGATATTTTAATGGTATGTATGTTGTGATTCCCTTAGTGGTGTCATGTGAACGTCGACTACGTGACACTTCACCATATTTGGGCCTAAGGGAATGCATTGTGGAGTAGTTATTAGATGATGGGTTGCGAGAGTGACAGAAGCTTAAACTCTAGTTTACGCGCTACTTCGTAAGAGACAGATTTGGATCCAAAAGTTTAATGCTATGGTTAGATTTTATCTTAATACTTTTCTCGTAGTTGCGGATGCTTGCGAGGGGGTTAATCATAAGTAGGAGGTTTGTTCAAGTAAGAACATCAGCTAAGCACTGGACCACCCACATATTAAATTATCAAAGTAGGGAACACAAATCAAACCAACATGATGAAAGTGACTAGATGAAATTCCCGTGTACCCTCAAGAACGCTTTGCTTATCATAAGAGACCGTTTTGGCCTGTCCTTTGCCTCAAAAGGATTGGGTTACCTTACTGCACTTTTGTTACCGTTACCACTACTTGCTCGTTACAAATTATCTTACTATCAAACTACTCGTTACTTATAATTTAAGTGTTTGTAGAAAATACCTTGTTGAAAACCCGCTTGTCATTTCCTTCTGCTCCTCGTTGGGTTTGACACTTTTACTTATCGAAAAGGAGTACGATTGATTCCCTATACTTGTGGGTCATCAAGGTTACCCTTGACGAAATCACTTCCATAACGCATGATTTATCATTACGGAAGTGGACACTTTCGTGATAATAAATGGAGTATTGTCATGGTACACTTACGCGGCATTACAAGTATGATTATATTGATTCTTTCATAAAATCGTCATGGATGTACATGTGTGAGAAAACATGACCTACTATGACAAACGCGTATCATCATGAAAGTTTTTTTTTTCTAATGTAAGGTGGAGATGATGCTTAGGGAACATGTGTGTACATCCTTTATCCTTTTATTCTTTCAGTTTTATAGGTACTTTCCAGCAGCAGTGTATCCTTCTCTTCTTTAAATTTTAGGTACTTTCCAGCATTCAACTTGCTAATAAAAAAACGTGTTAGCAATTGTTCCCAATAAACGAGGTGAGTGTTGAAACTTTGATAGATATGTTTCAAACTTCTAATTTCCAACAACATTAGTAACTCTAATACAAATAAGTTGTTTCAACATTAGTTTTGGTATAACAGAAAAATGGTACAAAATATATCTATTTCATTTTCATATTTTTTTATTTCTTTATGTGTTAAAATCATTCCACCCGCCCCCTCTCCCTCCTTCCCGGTCAACATGTGTGCACAAGAAGGCATCATGTCGGCATTGTCGGGCACGGGACTATGGCGCCCCCACACCATCAACGATGGTGGCGAAGAGAAGTTGCAACATGGATGGGTTGCTAGGGGCGTGTGAGGATTATTTCTCCCAATGCAACGCACTGCATCTTTGCTAGTCAAATAGTATAATAAGTCATAAGTATGTTGAATTTTGCTTCTCATGTTATCAATCCAAAATTTTCATCCACCAATTTCCACAGCAACACATGTGTATCCTCTACTATTAAAGAAAATCATTGCATTTTAACAATTTTCACTGTATATTAAAAAAGTCAACGTGTATCTAAAAAATATCACAGTATATTAAAAAATTATATAGCTTGGGGAGTTGATACGTCCATTTTGCATCATGTTTACCTATTGTTATTTATAATGTTTTTATGCATAATAATCCTTTTTGGAGTAATTCTAATTCCTTTTCTCTCATAATATGCAAGGTTCACACAAAGAGGGAGAATACCGACAACTAGAATTCTGGACCTGAAAAACTACGTCAAGCTACCTATTATGCACAAGTCCAAATGAGCTGGAACTTCACAAAGAATTTTTATGGAATATATAAGAATTATTGGAGCAAATAAAGTACTAGAAGGGGCCCACCAGGTGGGCACAACCCACCTGGGCGCGCTAGGGAGCCCATGCGCGCCCTGGTGGGTTGTGCCCTCCTCGGCCCGCCTCTGGTACCCCTCTTCTGGTATATAAGTCATTTTGACCTAAAAAAATAAGGGGAGGACTTTCGGGACGAAGCGCCGCCGTCTCGAGGCGGTACTTGGGCAGGAGCACTTTTGCTCTTTGGCGGAGCGATTCCGCCAGGGGAACTTCCCTCCCGGAAGGGGAAATCATCATCATCACCAACAACTCTACCATCTTGGGGATGGCAATCTTCATTAACATCTTCAACAACACCATCTCCTCTCAAACCCTAGTTCATCTCTTGTGTTCAATCTTTATACCGGAACCTTAGATTGGTGCTTGTGGGTGACTAGTAGTGTTGATTACATCTTGTAGTTGATTACTATATGGTTTATTTGGTGGAAGATTATATGTTCAGAAATCCATTATGCTATTTAATACCCCTCTGATCTTGAGCATGATTATCATTTGTGAGTAGTTATTTTGTTCTTGAGGTCACGGAAGAAATCTTGTTGCAAGTAATCATGTGAATTTGATATGTGTTCGATATTTTGATGGTATGTATGTTGTGATTCCCTTAGTGGTGTCATGTGAAAGTCGACTACATAACACTTCACCATATTTGGGCCTAAGGGAATGCACTGTGGAGTAGTTATTAGATGATGGGTTGTGAGAGTGACAGAAGCTTAAACTCTAGTTTACGCGCTACTTCGTAAGAGACTGATTTGGATCCAAAAGTTTAATGCTATGGTTAGATTTTATCTTAACACAAATCAAACCAACATGATGAAAGTAACTAGATGAAATTCTCGTGTACCCTCAAGAACGCTTTGCTTATCATAAGAGACCGTTTTGGCCTGTCCTTTGCCTCAAAAGGATTGGGTTACCTTACTGCACTTTTGTTACCGTTACCACTACTTGCTCGTTACAAATTATCTTACTATCAAACTACTCGTTACTTATAATTTAAGTGTTTGTAGAAAATACCTTGTTGAAAACCCGCTTGTCATTTCCTTTTGCTCCTCGTTGGGTTTGACAATTTTACTTATCGAAAAGGAGTACGATTGATTCCCTATACTTGTGGGTCATCAAGGTTACCCTTGACGAAATCACTTCCATAACGCATGATTTATCATTACGGAAGTGGACACTTTCGTGATAATAAATGGAGTATTGTCATGGTACACTTACGCGGCATCACAAGTATGATTATATTGATTTTTTCATAAAATCGTCATGGATGTACATGTGTGAGAAAACATGACCTACTATGACAAACGCGTATCATCATGATTTTTTTTTCTAATGTAAGGTGGAGATGATGCTTAGGGAACATGTGTGTACATCCTTTATCCTTTTATTCTTTCAGTTTTATAGGTACTTTCCAGCAGCAGTGTATCCTTCTCTTCTTTAAATTGTAGGTATTTTCCAGCATTCAACTTGCTAATAAAAAAACGTGTTAGCAATTGTTCCCAATAAACGAGGTGAGTGTTGAAACTTTGATAGACATGTTTCAAACTTCTAATTTCCAACAACATTAGTAACTCTAATACAAATAAGTTGTTTCAACATTAGTTTTGGTATAACAGAAAAATGATACAAAATATATCTGTTTCATTTTCATATTTTTGTTATTTCTTTATGTGTTAAAATCATTCCACCCGCCCCCCTCTCCCTCCTTCCCGGTCAACATGTGTGCACAAGAAGGCATCATGTCGGCATTGTCGGGCACGGGACTATGGCGCCCCCACACCATCAACGATGGTGGCGAAGAGAAGTTGCAACATGGATGGGTTGCTAGGGGCGTGTGAGGATTATTTCTCCCAATGCAACGCACTGCATCTTTGCTAGTCAAATAGTATAATAAGTCATACGTATGTTGAATTTTGCTTCTCATGTTATCAATCCAAAATTTTCATCCACCAATTTCCACAGCAACACATGAGTATCCTCTACTATTAAAAGAAATCATTGCATTTTAACAATTTTCACTGTATATTAAAAAAATCAATGTGTATCTAAAAAATATCACAGTATATTAAAAAATTATATAGTATAGAAAACTATACAAAGGAAAAAGTGCAAAAGGAAAAGCCTAACTAAAAACAAAGGAAAACGCAATCCAATAAAAAAAGAAATAAAAAAGAACAAAAAAATAGCACAACAGAAAAATAGAAACAAAATGTCCAGTAAACAATGAGCGAGACGCAACGCACGAACCGCGGGTGTGGCCTCGCCTATTTTGACGCTAACGAACGTCCAATAGGATGAGAGCAGCTATGTCTCGCTTGTTTTGAGATGGTAGCTTTTCAAGCCTCAATGACACTATAGTGGGCTGGCCCAGTAGGAGCTAATTGCTTTGTTTTGCTCATTTATTTCTGTTCCTTTTTTGAATCATGTATATATTTTAAATTACTTTACTTAATTTTTAAAGGTTCAGCGCACATTAAAAAAAGATCATGAAATGTAAAAATTCTTGAGATTTTTTTTTGAAATATTTGTATCATTAAAAGAAATAATTCATCACATGGAAAATATATTCATGTCTTTAAAAAATATGTTTGGATGTTTAAAAAATATATTCATACAATCTAATTTTTTCTGTAGTTTTGGGAAAAAATGTCCAACTATTACATAAAATTTAATAACATTTTTTTAAATAGATTCACAAATCGACATTTCAAAATATCTATGGCCTTTAACAAAAATGTTTAGAATCCATGTTTAAATTTTTTTACCGTATAATTAAATTTATTTGTATTTTAAAAATCTTCAACTTGTATTTAAAAGTTTATTAACATATAATCAAAAAATGTTTAGCATGTTTGGAAAATGCTCAATGCGCATTTTAATAAAACCGGCTTGTATTTGGAAATAAATAAATACCAGCGAAAACTGAAAGAAAAACGATGAAATCAGTAGAGAAAATACACATACCAAAGAAAAAAAAGGATAAAACAAAACATAGAAAAACAGAAAAGCATGCTAAAGGCTGTGAAACCGGCCTGTACCGATTTATAGAACCTTCCCAAAACAACTTTATTGGGCTGAGCCACTAAGACGGGCACAAAGGCGAGACAATGCTACATCTTGTAGAGTGGCCATATTAGATGGGTAAGAAAAACACTTTCAGATATTGAGATGTCGATTTGTTCTTCATCGAAAAGGAAGAAGGTCAAGGGTATAACAGTCTTCCTTCGGGCTTTGCCTGCTGAAGTTCTAATAAAGAATTCCTGCTCGCAAGATCGAAGCGGTATCATCGGTGCACCCCCGCGTCAACCAACAACATAGCTTCCTACAACTCTTGATGGGTCTCCTTCCATAACTTTCCAATTACGACGATGTGTGCAAGAATTGAAAGACATGAAAATTCTTGCTTCATTTTTGACTCCTGTAGGTTAGGTTACTGATTTTCCTCCGACAAATTGGACAATGACTCTAAGTGAGGGACTCTATCAACTTCCAACTTAATGAGGAAGAAGCATCTTCATTTGCATATTCAATAGATAGGAAAAAAGATCTTGACCTGAAGCCTTCGACCAAAGGAAGGGAGACTGTTGAAATATATTGCCCACCTCCCTTCATCAGTTCGGACTTTGGAATGAGTTGGCTGGAGCATGAATTCAATAGAGACTTGGTGAAGCCAGAGGTATTTGATGGGCGCGGCTTTCTCTCGCTTATAGCGAGCCAAAGCGTTCCGCTCGCCTATGCGCTATCTTAAATGGGCCAACCCATAATCACATAGGCACACATATATCCGTTGTTGTTCGCTTCTTCATTTTGTTTGTATTTTTGAAAAATATTATAAATACATATATTCTAAATACTCAAAGTTTTAAAAATGTTCACAACATATTTGAAAAATGTTAGTGCAATATAATTTCTTTCTTAGTGTAATTTAATAAAAAATGTAAAGTATATTAAAAACGTTTGTGACATTTAGGAATGTACACGTGTTTCAAAAAAATTACATTAAAAAATGTGCATGCATTACAAAAAGATGTTTGTGGCATTTTTAGAAATGTTTATACAATGTAAAAGAATGTCTGGACAGTTTAAAAAAATGTTTCATATAGTTTGAATATTTTTCAATGTGTACATAGAATTTGTTTAACACATAATCAAAATATGTTAACATGCATTTAGAAAATACTAATCATGTATTTGAAAAATGTTGAACATGTATAAAAATATTTAATTGTATATAAAAATATACAATGTGTATAAAAATATAAATACATATATTTTATAAAATATGAATAATCCATTTAGAAAATATTAAACGAGCATATTTTTTCGTGAGAATATAAAAATATATTTCAAATGATAGTAAAGACTGGAGCATACGCATTCGCAAACTGGGCTGGCCCATGCCGCCTTGTCCCCTCGTCCTGCACGTCACCTCGTTCGCTCGATCGCGTTTTTTTTTCTGAACACAATACAGACGTAAGCGCTCATTCGATCGTGGTTGACTGGTCGACAATTGATTCGTCAACCATTGACTTTTGAAATAATAAGGGAACATTTAAAAATCCGAAAAAATCAAATATATATAAAAAATTGTGAATTTAAAAATCCTCAAGAATTTTAAAAAGAAAGTTCACAAACTTTAAAAATTGTTCACGAATTTATTTTTTTATTGATTTTAATAAAGTTCATCAAATTTGGAAAAAGTTAATCGTTTTTGAAAAAATACATCGAAATCTAAAACATTTCATCAAATTTAAAAAAATGTCCACTGATTTTGGAAATTTTCACAAACTTAAAAAAAGTTCATGAATTTTAAAAATTTCGTGGAATTTGAAATAATATTAGGAAAATTTAAAAAAGTTCAAAAATTTGAAGAAAACTTCGCCGATTTTTAGGTAAGTTAATCGGTTTTGAAAAATGTTCATCGAATTAGAAGAAAGTTTATTGATTTTGAAAAAATGCTGACTAAATTTGAAAAAATGTTCGTAAAATTCTATGATTTTTTTAAGTCAAAGTAGGAAAAGGAAAAAGAAGAAGATAAAAAGAAATATGAAAAAGAAAAAGAAAATAATAAAGAAAAGGGAATAGAAAGAATAAAAAATGAATGAAAATGTTGTAGATAATCACATCACTGCGATTGGTCTAGTTGGCTATCGTAGCTAGCTTGCACGAGAAGGTTGAGAGTTCGAAACTTGTCGGTTGTTCTTTTTGCACGAGTTTAAAACAAAAAAAGGGAAAATGGGTTGTTTAGGATTTGAGTGTATGCGCCCGTTTAAAGCATATCAGTGTGCGCCTGTTTGTGTACAATGAAGTAATGGGCGCAAAGGGCGCCGTTTAGGATTTGCTTGTATGTTGGCGCAACGACTATATATTGCATTAAGTGAGTCCACAAGGTTCTCTCGTGTCGACGTGTACAGTGTCGGGCCGGCCCATTAAGCGCACGCAGATTAAAAAAAACAGGAATGAACGGGGTGCCCTCCAGGATCAAACCCTGGTCTCCGGGGTTCTCACTAGTGCAGCTAACCACTCCGCCCACTTCGTGTTATTGGTTAGTAGTAGGATCGAGAACTTCTAGAGGCGACCGAGTCGGTCTTCTACATTTTTTTTCCTTTTTTGTTTCCTTTTGTTTTATTTTTTCTGCTTCGTTTTTTCATTCTTTGTTCTTTCTTCTCAGATTTCTTTCATTCTTTTTGTTTTCTCTCTCTCAATTTTTTGTTTGGTTTTCTTTTTTCTTCTCCATTTTTCTTTTTCTTTTGTGTTTTCTTATGTTTGTTTTCGTTTTCACTCTATATTTTCGTACATGTCAAAAACAATTTTTTGTAACAAGTGATCAACATTTTTTGTATACACATTCAATATTGTGCGAACGCGTGTCAACAAATTTCAAATACTTGTTCAATATTTTAGTAGTTATTCAATATTTTTCAAATATTTGTTCAACATTTTTAAATACTTAAATACTTGTTCAACATTTTTTAAATTCTTGTTCAACATTTTTAAATACTTGTTCAACCTTTTTCATATACTTATTCAACATTTTTAGTACCTATTTAACATTTTAAAATACTTTTCAACATATTTAGTACTTATTCAACATTTTCAAATACTTGTTCAACATTTTTGAAATTTTTGTTAATTTTTTAATACTGATTCAATATTTTTTCAAATTTATTTATGGAGAGTGTTTTTTGTAATATATATATATATATATTTAGAATAATTTAAAGTTTAAAGAAAAGTACAAATATAACAAAAGATGAGAACATATAACAGAAAAAAACAAAAAACAGGCTGTTGCTCCCGCCCGGCTGGGCTGGCCCGTCTGGGGCTCGCCCCGACGCGAGCGCATCTCTCCGTGTGTCTCGCTTAATGAGACAGAGGGGCGGCACTGATTTTTGGGCTTCCATCCCCGGCCTCAGCCCTGCTCCGTTCTGTTTGATCAGCTGGGCTTGTGTCTAGCCAATAGAGTGGGCTCACCCAGCCCCGGAGAGGGTAGCCGCAGGGAGGCAGGGAGGCAGAAGAGAGGGGAGGGCGAGCCGCACGGAAACGAAGAAGCAGCACCAGTCCACCACCGTCCACCGGCGCAGGCGCTTCCGTGCGGCGCAAGTTCGGCGCGGGGCGTCTCCCTCCGTCACCACCAGGACGGGATCCAGAGTCCAACCCAAGTCAATCACTCCCAAACTCGCATCCATCGCCTCTCCACTGCCCCCGCCGCCTCCCTCCCTCCGCCCGCCCGCGGTCCCCTCTCCGCCGCCGAGTCGCCGAGGCGATCCGACTCCGAGATGCTGGCGCCGCTCCCTCGCCTGACGGGCTCCCTCCGCCCCCACTTCGACGCCGACCAGGCCTACCTCCTCCGCAAGGCCGCCCTCCAAGCCCGCGCCCTCCCAAGGTATCACCGCGCTTATCCCCTTCCCAACCCCAATTTCAGTCACCCGGCCCGAATCCGATGGTATCCCTGACGCTTTCGTGCTGTCTTCGCAGGCCGCATGACGAGTGGGCGCTCGCCCGGAGGTTCGTGCCCAACTGGGACGACGGTAACTCCCCCAAAACCCTCCCCGCCTGCGCTCGGCTGCTAGAGCCGACGCGATTGATTTGCGTGGGTGTGTGCGTGTCTCCCAGCGTGTTACCTTCTGAAATTGCCATCCATTGTTGCAGCTCCCAGCGATGTGCGCCAGGCGTACAAGCAGTTTATCGGGGCCGTGGTGGAGTTGTTGAACGGGGAGGTGGTGTCTGAGGAACTCCAGCAGGTTGCTCAGGCTGTCTATAGGTTGTTCGGCACGGAGTCCGACACCACCCAGAAGCCCCTCCAGAGAAGGTATATGCTATTGTTTTTTTAAGTGGAGAGCCCTCACATTAGCTGCTTTGCTCTGAATGCTGCCCACCGTGTTTCCATATTTTAAACACGGTTAAATTTAGAAAGAACATATGACATAGCACGTTGCAAATGCCGTGGATCCTTTTTTGCCGGAATCCTTTACTCATGATTTTATCTATCTCCGTAGGAATGAATTGGAACGACTTGTGGGCTACAACGTGCAAGACTCAGTTCTGAAAAAGTTAGCTCAGTTTGCTCAGAAGCTCCGTTCCCTTCAACGGGGGAGCATTCAGGAATTTGTACAGGAAGACACGAAGGCCGTAGATGGAGATGATACAAGTGAATTTGGGGCAAGCTTTGACTTCAAAGCACCTTCTCGTTTCATTATTGATGTTACGCTTGATGATGACCTACCATTGGGAAGTGGTGTATTGAGTTCATTTCAAGAGGAGCAGCATGATGCCAGCACTACATCTTGTAATTCAACTGCTTTTGCGGGTCCTGTGAATTTGAGGTGGCTAAAAGATCAGTGTGATCTGATAACTAGAAGTGGTGGCTCGATGCTCTCGGGAGATGAACTTGCAATGGCTCTGTGCAGAGTGCTACGTTCCAATAAAGCAGGCGATGAGGTGCTGCTATAATTTGCTTCAGCTATTCCCTTTGTTTATTGACTCACAATCATTTAATATTACAACCTTCCGACATTGCAGATAGCTGGTGAACTGCTGGACATGGTTGGGGATGGTGCCTTTGAAATAGTTCAGGATCTTCTTTCAGTAAGAGACTAACACCCTGTCATTATCTGTGTGCAGTTTATTTCGCATGGTTCTTCATACATGATACCTGGATCAATCAAATAATTAAAACAATAATTAGCTGGATTTCTGCAACTACTACGACTTCTACTGATATTCAACAGGGCATTATACCTCGTAGTCCTGCATCCTTGCAACTTATTAATGTGATATAAACAAAACATGCCCGAGGATTCAGTTACTAGCAAATCACTTTATAAACATTTAGAACCCTGGCTGGGCTACATGTCCAAAGGCTAATATCCGGCTAAAATTCAGGTAGCAAACTGGCCAGGGGAGGAACCAGAAGTTCATTAGACATTAATTAAGTCATTACTATGATTGTTGGCTACTCTTTTTTATGACCCAGTGCATTATGTGGCCTTGTTCTGTTCATCTTGATAATTCTCATTCATAAGAGAAAGATTTATACAGTCTATCCCTTGTTTATCTCTTTAATCAGTTTGACACATAATTTGTGCTTTCACTGTGGCAAGAATCGAGCAGCTATAGTTAACCCAGAAGAGTTCTTAAATTTGAGGTTCCCAACTGAACTATGAGATAGGTCAATCATGATGAGTCATGACATTCCCCTTCCAGAAAATCTGTAACAGTTTACAACGTAATGACTGCTGTTACTGCCAGTCCTTGCATTAACTTGTTAAAATCTGAACCTTAAACAGATCTTTGCAAGACCCCGAAGGCTATGTTGCCCTGATACGCTATGCAGTTATGATGATAAACTATTGTAGCAGTATATATATGTACATGAGCATATGAGGCTATGAGAGACCATCTGCCATATGGTGCTTGAGGTGAAAAGTGAGAATGAGAGCCCCAGTGAGTAGCTATGCACATGTAGACTTGTCCTGCTCAAAATTTGGACCTTAAGGTATTGGATGTCAGTTATACATTCATCTCAGATTTTGTGTAACCAGCACCTGATGTTAGATTTACCATTTGAAAATGTGACACTGGTAGTGATTGTGGACTGATAGATCATAGATGTTGCTGCAAATATTCCTGTGGGTCTTCCTGCTTTCATTTTTCAAGTTAGAAGTTCAAGATTTCTGGCCACGATAGCAAAGCTCCTAGTTTATCGTTGCGTTGGTCAATAACAGGAGGCTTTCATTTGTTTGTATTAACGAGCAACTTCACTTGTTTTGCCTGTCTAATGCAATGGAACTGATTGGTTATGTCATCATGGTCTGCAGCATAGAAAAGAGCTAGGGGATGCAATTCAGCATGGATTGACGATACTGAAATCAGAAAAGGTGTCTTCAAATAATCAACCAAAGATGCCAACATATGGCACACAAGTAAGACTACTTTCTTCTATGAATTTTCTGATGAGGTGGGTAATCCAGTGTTAAATGACTTCTCACATCCACTATGCCTGCAGGTAACAATACAAACAGAGTATGAGCGTCAGCTTGATAAGATTAAGAGGAAAGAGGGAAGACGTGCCAAACGTGGTGCAGAAAATGGAATGAATGATTTTGGTGCTGATGATTTCTCATCCCTTCTTCAAGCAAGTGAAAGAAAGCAGCCATTTGATGACATGATTGGGACTGGAGAAGGGGAGAGTAGTTTCCAAGTAACCTCTCTTCCTCAAGGAACAACTCGGAAACATATGAAGGGGTACGAAGAAGTGAAAATTCCACCAACTCCTACAGCACCGTTGGGACCCAATGAGAAACTGGTATTCCTATAGCCTCTTTATGTCATGGTACATACTTTTGTATTGCTTCGTGGATCCTGCCATATTTTTTTGAAAAGATTTAGTGAAAGAGGACAAGTCCTACATTACATTTAGTTTGAGGTGATTTTATGATCACATGAAATGGTGAATGCCAAGTACCTACAAGGATCAATTTGCTCACATTTTCCTTGTGTTAATTTACTGCATTAATCCAATTGATTGAAATACTCATATTTGAACGCATGCAATCTTCCTTCTTTGTTTTTATCTATATTTTATTTCTGTAGCGAAATGGCTTAGCCTGCACCGAGTTAATTAGCCTTGAGCATTAGCAGGTTTGAACAAATTGCTGACTGCACACCGTTACTGTTTTTTTGTTGATTACAACACAACTTACTTTTTTTTTCCAGATTGAAATAAGAGAGTTGGATGATATTGCCCAAGCTGCTTTCCAGGGATACAAGTCACTCAACCGTGTTCAGAGCCGTATTTTTCAAGCCACATACAACACCAATGAGAACATTCTAGTGCGTAACTAAATCTACTATATGTGCAGTTGCACTTTCCATGTTCAAGAAGAGAGCTTGTGCCATTAAGTTTATGTGTACCACTGTTGTCATAGCTAACTTGCATAAATGTTCAGGTTTGTGCTCCGACGGGTGCTGGCAAAACAAATATTGCAATGATCGCAGTTCTTCATGAGGTATATACCTTAGTAAAACCTGCATAGTTGTTATGAAGTCTTGACTTTCTGAACCTTATCAGCGATTTTTTTCCCGAATCTTGTTGACGGGTTCTGCTTATTGATAAATTCTACAGGTTAAACAGCACTTCAGGGAAGGCATTTTGCATAAAAATGAGTTCAAGATAGTGTATGTTGCACCAATGAAGGTATTCTTCTTCCTACATTCTCTGTTCTCGTTGGATGCTCTTATCATAGTCACTGGATTCGTTAGACAAGGCATGGAACCCCGATCTAGATCGGGGTTCGAACCGCTCCAGATAGAAGATGGTTCGCCATCCAATTCTTTGAAAAGATGGAACCACACTGTGTCTGCTCAACCCATGCTGCCTCCGCCACTAGCCGACCATGCTATTACGGTGGCTGCTCAACCGTTCCAATGTGCTTGCTCTACCATGCACCTTTGACTACAGCCGTCCTCGCATCACCATGGACAAGATGGTTGAGGAATGAATCGGGAGAAGTAGATTAGTGGCTGCAACTGCAGTTCTGGAGGAAATTAATCAGTAGAAGAACAGCAGAGTAGTGGCTGCAAAATCAAGTTTGCAAATTTTTGTTGATAGCTTACCAAGCTGACCACTTGGTTGCAAAATCAAGTTTGGAGGAGGGCTGTGACTTCTGTAGTGCAGGGTGAGAGGCATAACAGAGCAGTGACAGTGGGTGGCTTTGGGTTAACAGCCACTGAGAATGTACAGAAGACAAATTTTTTGTTGGGCTGGGCTGGCAACTGCCCAGGCCTCCCTCTGTGTTGCTATGTGTGTACAAAATCCATTGATTCCTACACATTGCTTATCAAATTTTACTGATTAGCGAACCCCATGTTTGATTCGCGAATCGGAGATGTGCACCCTCAAAGCGAAGCCGATTCGCATTAGGTAGAAAATTGCGAACCACAAATTTGAATCGCGGATCAGGTAACTATGGTTCTTATGATCACTATATTTATCAAAATTGTGTTATGTAGGCCTTGGCTGCAGAGGTAACGGCAACATTTGGTCGTCGACTATCTCCATTGAACCTTGTTGTTAAAGAACTTACAGGCGACATGCAGTTGACCAGAAGTGAGATTGAGGAAACACAGGTATTATCTTTATTTGTTTCATTATTTAAACTTGTGTTTCTGAGCTGTACTTTTTTTAACCTCGTGAACTGTATTTATTTGTGCATTACCCAGATGATAGTGACTACTCCTGAGAAGTGGGATGTCATTACACGCAAAAGCAGCGATATGGCACTGTCAATGCTGGTCAAGCTGATAATCATTGATGAAGTGCACCTGCTAAATGATGATAGAGGGTCAGTAATTGAGACACTAGTTGCTCGAACTCTTCGCCAGGTCAGTTTTGGAGAAAAAAATAGGAGCCCATCTATTCGCTTGTTATGATCAAAGGGGTGCTTATATTTAACGATTTCAAAAAGTAAACTATAAATCTTTGTAAAAACTATAAACAATAATAAATGGGCAGACTTAAGTTGACTACATTCTCATAGGACCATATCATATGCCTGTTCTTCTCTAGATATTGTTTCTTGTTATGTCTGATCCATATTTATGAGTGATCTGAATTTGACAGGTTGAGTCCATGCAATCAATGATTCGCATTGTTGGCCTATCTGCTACACTGCCTACTTACAAAGAGGTTTGTTACCTTCAATATCACGTCCTCTACTTGAGTCCATGCAATTAATTAAACCATGGGGTTTCTCATTTTCAGGTTGCAGAATTTTTGCGGGTTAATGCGGATACTGGCCTTTTCTACTTTGACTCGAGTTACCGTCCAGTTCCTCTTGCTCAACAGTACATTGGAATCACTGAAAGGGATTACGCCAAGAGAAATGATCTATTCAATAGTATTTGCTATGACAAGGTCTCTTTTCCTTTGTATTGTAGTTCCATCTGGATTTTGTCATTCATACAAATCTTTTTAACACTATATCAACTTGTTAGGTTGTGGAGTCCATTAAACAAGGTCATCAAGCATTGGTTTTTGTACATACCCGCAAAGATACAGGGAAAACCGCTAGAACCCTAGTAAGTAATAGTTTCTAATAAGAGGATTTTTGTGTGGGGTAAATGTTACTGTTTATCAACTATCCTGGCATTGCCATACTTCTATATCTTCAATGTCTGCGCATCCTTAAGCTTTTGTTTATCTAAAATTATCTGTTGTACTCATGGTTTACCAATATGCCAAGCTATGTATCGTCCCGTGCCATGCTAACTTCCAGCAAGCCTTACTCCATAAGTTCTTTGAATGTAATAAAATTATGCTTCCACAGTGTTATTTATGTTTTCTATTTATAAGACACTCTTCAGGTCCTCTTGTTTCTTTTTTCTTGATATCTGTATTCATTTTTCAGTCGATTTCAGTTGCACATTCTTATGTCATGCCTTGCAGATTGACCTAGCTGCAAAAGCAGGGGAAGTGGAGTTATTTTCAAATGCAGACCATCCCCAATACGGATTGATCAAGGTATACTTTACCATTCTGGTTTTATTATTAGCCTTAAATCTAGTAATTTTTGTTTACCTAGTCTTGTGTTTGCAGAAAGATGTCAGTAAAGCTAAAAGTCGTGAAGTTATAGAATTTTTTGATTCTGGATTTGGCATACATAATGCTGGAATGATGCGTTCTGACCGAAATTTGATGGAGCGCTTGTTTGCTGATGGTCTCTTGAAAGTAAGTTGATGGTCTCTTGAAAGTAAGTTTCTGTGCAACCTTCAGTAGTTTCAGTCATGTGCTAACTTATTTCGATTAGGTCCTTGTCTGTACAGCAACATTGGCTTGGGGAGTGAACTTACCAGCTCATACAGTTGTTATAAAGGTTAGTGTCTATTTGTTTTTTTTCCATGCCATAGAAGCATTTTCGTTGGAATCTACATGACTTATTTCTTAACTAAATATTGGTAAAATAAATTACTGTCAGCATATGTATCACTAGTTATATTTTATTTAATTCCATCTAGTAACTTCTTTAGGGGTAGTAAAGTAATTAATTATAGATACTGTTAATAGATAAAAGTGTTATTTGGAAAGGTCATACTAAAAAAACTCAAACAGTTTAGTGACTTGTTTAGAGGTAGTAAACTCAAACAGTTTATGATTGTGCTATCTTGAATACATTTTTTGGCCAATCCAAGAATGCCAACATATGTTTCCAGTTGTCTACAATCTTTTTTCCCCCAATGTACTGTACTGCTGGCCTGCTGCATAAAGTAATATATTACCAACAAACAGGGCACACAATTATATGATGCTAAAGCTGGCGGATGGCGAGATCTGGGGATGCTCGATGTGATGCAGGTACCTCCCTGAACTTGTCGTGATTTTGCATTCCTTCATTTCTATTACTCAAATATTATATTCTAATGCTCTTTCATTTCCTTATTAGATCTTTGGACGTGCTGGGAGGCCACAGTTTGATAAAAGTGGTGAAGGAATTATTATTACGACGCATGACAAATTGGCTTATTACTTGAGATTATTGACTAGTCAGCTTCCAATAGAAAGCCAGGTCAGCAAACATGTGACCTTTTACAATGGAGGATATTAGAACAAGCTGTGAACGATATCAATCAAATATTCTTCTGTGTCCAGTTATAGGTTAGAAGATTGAGTTGTAGAGGCGGTGTATCCGGTGAAACTGTGCGATTTGGTGGAAATTCCGAAAAAATAAACCTTAGAAGTTCTAATTTTCTTGAAAAATGACAGTGTAGTGGGGGATATATTCTAGAGCTCTGCAAATATCATGGTCAAACTCAATCAAATAGGTGGGACATGAAGAGGAGTACTTGCTGGAATAGTGTCACACTTTGTTGACTAGTATTTGTCCTGTATATTCGATTGATTTTGGCCTTGAAAATACACAGAGGACCCTCCCCTACATCTGCTATTCTTTTTCATAGAATTTTCCTTCCCTCTCTATCTCTCTAAGTCTGTATGGTGAGCTTTTCAGTGCACATTTTGTTTTATACCTTGTTTTTTGTGCTACCTTGCATCTCTTCCAAGTTGCATTTCCTCATCCCCACCTCAACAAAATCTTGGTTTGTCATGGCATTAGATAAGTACACGGACCACTGTGGATGATCTAATACTAATTAATTTCCTTACCAGGGTAGTTTCTTAGGACTAGTTAATACTTACTAATACCTTAAACATTGCTAATTTGCAAAGTCAGTTTCTTATTTGCTTGTAGTCTTGGCAAGTTTTTTCTTTTTGAAATGTAGCCTTGGCAAGTTGGTTGATTGCTGTAAGTTCTTTCCAGTCCACGCTTAATTTTTCGTGACCACAATTATTTTGCAGTTCCTTGGATCATTGAAAGATAATTTGAATGCTGAGGTTGCCTTGGGAACTGTAACAAATGTCAGGGAGGCCTGTGCCTGGCTTGGCTATACATACTTATTTAGAAGGATGAAGACTAATCCTCTGGTGTATGGGATAACTTGGGAAGAGGTGATATTTCTCCCATTGTTCACACTTTATATGTATAAAATCAATAGCACTCTTTTCAGTGGATGGCAAATTTTCTAGTGTGGTTTTTGATATCATCTGAGTAAAATAACTGAAAAGCAGTCCTTGTACATATATTCTTTTAACATCTGTTACACTGTCTAGTTCTTTTTAACGCATTAATTCTTTCAGAAATAAGTCATGGTCCCTGTATTCTTAAGAACAACCATTTTGTATCATGTCAGAAACTAGATAATTTATTACTCTTTGAGGTGCTTCACTGAACATATTGGTACCCAACACTTCTTTGATTGTGACAACATTTTAACTTGTCTAACCATTAAGGTGATCGGAGATCCTTCCATGGGCGCCAAGCAACGGTCATTTATTATTGATGCTGCACGTTCGCTAGACAAGGCTAAGATGATGCGCTATGATGAAAAGAGTGGCAACTTCTACTGCACAGAGCTCGGTCGAATTGCAAGTCACTTTTACCTTCAGTACTCCAGTGTTGAGACATACAACGAGATGCTTCGTCGTCACATGAGTGAAAGTGAGGTAGGCAGTTGGTTTATCTCCTTTTGTGGTTTCTTTGTTACAGCTTGTGATGCTCGTGAAGTTTTATTGACGTTTCTTGATACCTACCTCAGGTGATTAACATGGTGGCCCATTCCTCTGAATTTGAAAATATCGTAGTTAGAGAAGAAGAACAAGATGAATTAGAAACACTTGCCAGGAAAGCATGCCCATTGGAAGTTAAGGGTGGGCCGACTGACAAGCATGGGAAAATTTCAATTCTCATACAGGTTACTGTTGAAGAACTGTCACTTTTTTCATTTAGTTTGAGTCCAGGAACATTCCTAAGTTGAGGAATTTGATCTATTTTCAGGTTTTTATTTCCCGTGCCTCAGTTGACAGCTCCTCCTTACACTCTGATGCCCAATACATTAGTCAAAGCTTGGGTCGCATTATGAGGGCGTTGTTTGAGATTTGTCTGCGAAGGGGGTGGTCTGAGATGACATCCTTATTATTGGAATATTGCAAGGCCGTAGATCGCAAAATATGGCCACATCTCCATCCACTTAGGCAGTTCGATAGGGACATTTCCCCTGAGGTTGCTATTGGTCATCACTTTTTTTTTACCATATCGTCTTTCTCTCGTTTCCCAAATATAATTAATGCTCTCTGAACTAGATATTGTGGAAACTTGAGGAAAGAAATGTGGACCTGGACCGTCTTTATGAAATGGAGGAAAATGACATTGGAGCCCTCATTCGTTTTTCTCATCAGGGAAGGGTATGTGTAGACTTACAAGTCATGCATTTATGGTTGATTCTATTAGTTTGAACTAGTGACTATACCTGATGAAGTTAACACTTTTTTTTTCTACTAAAGTTGGTTAAGCAGTATGTTGGATACTTCCCACATGTCAACTTATCTGCTTCTGTTAGTCCAATCACCAGGACTGTTCTGAAAGTAAGAGCTGGTGTCAACTCAATTATTCTGATGTTTTTTCTTAAATTAGTTCATTATTTACCACTTACGCGATTACTATGATAATTTATAGGTGGACCTGCTTATAACTCCTGAATTTGTGTGGAAGGATCGTCACCATGGCATGTCACAACGATGGTTGATTATTGTGGAGGTGTGTTAATCTACACATGTCATGTTTTTGCACCTGACACTAAATCGTTTTAGAATTGTAGCAGAGTTGAGAAAACTTATCTAATGTATAGTACTGGACTATGGTTAGTGTACTTACAGTTTGGTGTGATTATTTGAAGATGCCACTGATATGACTGTGCTTAGAGACTAGTAACTGCAGAGACGGACATACATCTATATACATCGTCATCATTCTGGGACTTGAGACATCAGCTCATTGTGTATGCAGTTGTATTAAGAACTGTACAGTGAATCAAATTCTGTAACTTCCATTTATGGGTGCCAACCTAAATTTGTCTCATTCAGTGTTAAGTTAGTTACTATTGGATGCATGTGTACCAGCAACTGATAAGGGCCAAAGAATTAGCTTATACTCCCTTCTTTCCAGAATATAAGGTGTATCGATTTTTGTGCAAGTCAAACTTGTGTATGTTTGACCAAGATTATAGAATAAAATATCAACATCTACTTACAAAATAAACAAATTATGAAAATACTTTTCATGATGGATCTATTGATACAAATACTTTTCATGATGGTATTCTTTTTCTAAGAACTTGGTCAAACATGCACATGTTTGACTTTTGAAAATTTTAATACACCTTATATTTTGAAACGGAGGGAGTAACGATAATATTTGTTTACAGGATTCTGAAAATGATACTATTTATCATTCGGAGCTCTTCACACTGACAAAGAAGATGGCAAGAGGTACACCTACAAAGATGTCCTTTAATATACCGATCTTCGAGCCTCATCCGCCGCAGTACTATATCCGAGCTGTATCAGACTCCTGGTTGCATGCGGAGTCAATCTTTACCGTCTCTTTTCATAATCTTACCTTGCCTCAGGTGAATTTAGCAATATCTTATGTCAGTTCCACAGTGTTTACATTCCACTGTCAAATCTTAAATTCTGCATGTGTTTCCTGCAGACACAAATAACACACACTGAACTTTTGGACTTGAAGCCTCTTCCACTGAGCGCTCTTGGCAACAAAGCATACGAAGATTTGTATAGATTTACCCATTTCAATCCCATACAAACACAGGTGCACTTTGGATTCCATTTATCTTTTGTCTTGGTTGTTTCATGCTATGTTTCAGCATGCTAATGCTAGTGTATTTACACCACATAACTTTCTAGTTAAATGTTTTCGATACTTCAGTTCAGTATTCCTACAGCAATTTACCAATCTGTTCCTATTAGTGGAAGTTATCAAATTCTTCCTCCGTTCCTAAATATAAGTCTTTTTAGAGATTCCAATATAGACTACATACGGAGCAAAATGAGTGAATCTACACTCTAAAATATGTCTATATACATCCGTATGTAGTTTCTATTGAAATCTCTAAAGACTCATATTTAGAAACGGAGGGAGTATTCCTTTTGCTGTATGATGCCTGGTGCATACACTGTTTGTGCCGGCTGATTCCAGCCTAATGTACCTTTTCCTTTAATGCATATACTTTCTGTCCTGATGATTTTGTTTTCCAGGCTTTCCATGTTCTTTATCACACTGAAACCAATGTGCTCTTGGGAGCACCAACTGGGAGTGGCAAGACAATTTCTGCAGAACTAGCAATGCTTCATCTTTTCAATACCCAGCCGGACATGAAGGTTTGTTGATTGAATTCCTGTATAAAGCCGAGATATTTTTTGGCATTGATACGTTTTGACACCTTTTCAGGTAGTTTACATTGCTCCTCTAAAGGCTATAGTGCGAGAAAGAATGAATGATTGGAGACATCGGCTTGTTACTCAGCTTGGGAAGAAGATGGTTTGTAGCATTCCATCTTCTTTTCTGCCACCAATACATCATCGTGCTTAATGTAATTGAAGTGATGCTTTTGGCAGGTTGAAATGACTGGTGATTTTACACCAGACATGGTGGCCCTATTATCAGCTGATATCATAATTTCGACCCCCGAAAAGTGGGATGGGATTAGTCGCAGCTGGCACAGTAGAAGTTATGTTATGAAGGTCTCATTTTTTTTATTTCTGCGTTGGCTATTTTCTGTTTTGCTCTGTTTCTGTAAATTATACGGAGTATATAATCTTATTTTAAGTTGCACTGACTTGTTAGCTTGCTGATGATAGGTTGGACTCATGATATTAGACGAGATACATCTTCTTGGAGCTGACCGTGGGCCTATTCTTGAGGTAACCCTTCCATACGCACAACTTGGTAAATGCTTTTAGTAAATTACACTGTAGCCTGCCTATGAACTCAGACTCTTGTTGATGTTAACATATTATATGGCCTCTCAAGTAACTTCATTTACTTTGTACTACTATATCTCAACATTGTACAACTTATCGTCTTTTGCATTGATTCACCTCAATACCATATGTTCTGCTGTGTTTATCCTTCTTTGAAGGTGTACTTACAATTGTTTACAATGGTTAAACTTCTTATTTCAGGTCATCGTATCAAGAATGCGATACATATCATCACAAACGGAACGTTCAATTCGGTTTGTTGGTTTATCAACAGCATTAGCCAATGCTCGGTATGTTTCAAAGGGATACTTTGGCTTGCATTTCTCTCTATCTGCTATTACATCAGAATATCCTTATCTACTCTGTAATTTTATAGAGCTATCTATGTGCTTTATGAGTTCTTCCCGCGTACGAACTGCAGAAACAATGCCATGTCATCATACATTCACCAGTGTTAAATCGTATTTAACCAGTGGCTCCCCTGGTTGGGGTGGGGTGTGTGTGTGTGTGTGTGTGGGGGGGGGGGGGGGTTCCTGATCAATGGATTCAATTAAGGGTACACATATTTTAAAAATAAATCCTATGACATGAGTGCTAGGAGTACTCTAAGTGTATTTGAGAATCATAGGTGTTATCATGTAGGGCACAGATTTGGTGCTCTCAACAACTTGAAAGTGTTGTTTCTCATCTTTTTACTGATATGTATCGTGCAAAAACAAGTGTATTAGCAAAAAAATCGTACAAAAGCATGTCCATTTACGAGCTCTACACGATGAATGACTAATACAGTTAGAAAACACAAAAAATCATATTGTTGCATAGATTTTGCTAGTACACCTACTTCTATGGTATGTACATCTATGTTATTTTTCCACCTTCGAGCATGTTATGCATGTATATTCTTTTCTTCACCTTCGAGCATGTGGGCCCAGGATAGGCTTGTCATGTATCTGTATTTATTTTCGTAATGTGTATATGATCACCGGATCACTTTTCTGTGTGGGCTGACCACTTGCATCTACCATAATACTTCAGTGACTTGGCCGATTGGTTGGGCGTCAGAGATGATGGTCTGTTTAATTTCAAGCCCAGCGTGAGGCCTGTACCTCTTGAAGTGCATATTCAGGTAAGGAGGATTTCAGTTGTTCTGTAAGATCCTTGTTTGGTTCAATAACAACTGCCCATATTCTCCAGTAGAGTCACTTTCCTCATGATGCTGGCTTTAGGCATGAAGATACACACAACCATTGCTTTTTAAAGTTGTATTTTAAGAAACATATTCATTTATTAATTCTTCTGCATTCTTGGATGACCCTTTTTTTAACCCGCAAGCAGATATGTAGGCAAGGTAATCGTTAGTTTTGTGTTACCTCGAGGAGAGAAAAATATTTCCGGTTCCCCATCTGTGGATAGTCAATTATTTATTTGATCGTTACATGTTTTGATATATCACAGCTTAAAAGAGGCTTCACAGTTTACATCATAAATTTGTATTGCCTTTTTTCACAAACAGGGATATCCTGGGAAGTTCTACTGCCCGAGAATGAATAGCATGAACAAACCAGCATATGCAGCCATATGTACTCATTCACCTGATAAACCAGTTCTCATTTTTGTGTCATCACGTCGACAGACGAGACTTACAGCCCTTGATCTCATTCAGGTAGAATGCTACTCTGTTTTTCTGTCACTAAGAAAGTATATAGCTGGCTACTATCTTATATGTGTTGTACTCTATATTGCAGCTTGCAGCATCTGATGAGAAACCAACGCAGTTCCTCAGCATGGCAGATAACTCTCTAGACATGATTCTTTCACAAGTCACTGATAGCAATTTGAGACATACACTTCAGTTTGGAATAGGTCTGCATCATGCAGGTCTAAATGATAGAGATAGATCCTTGGTTGAGGAACTCTTTTCAAACAACAAGATTCAGGTGTGCCTTGTTTGATAACTGAATTTCTTGCTAACAGGTTCTTTGTTACACTTCAGTATGGTTATTGCAGTATATTTTATATGAACTTGGTCACATAGTTGAGCAAAATGTAAACATAATTTATTGTTTTGGCAGGTACTAGTATGCACTAGCACACTGGCTTGGGGTGTCAATCTTCCAGCTCACCTGGTCATAATCAAGGTGACATGATGCTTCACATTTTCTTCATCTTTGATGACGTTTATCTGAGCACTCACTCCATTCTTTTGTAGGGTACTGAATACTATGATGGGAAAACAAAAAGATATGTTGATTATGTTATCACAGATATTCTGCAAATGATGGGTCGTGCAGGCCGGCCACAATATGACCAACATGGCAAAGCTGTTATTCTTGTTCATGAACCAAAAAAGAGCTTTTATAAGAAGGTAGCATGTTACTTTGTTTACCTAACGAATGGTGCGATGCTTATTCATCTTGAGTTTAACACTCGTTATTGTAATTGTTTCAGTTCTTGTATGAACCGTTCCCTGTTGAAAGTAATCTGAGGGAGCACTTGCACGATCACATAAATGCAGAGATTGTTTCGAGCACAATTGGTAATAAAGAGGAGGCAATTATCTATCTTACTTGGACTTACCTATATCGCAGACTGGTATTTATCTTGTTCTCTTTCCTAACTATGTTCTCTTAACTTATACTTAATTGGACAATTTTTCATGTTCACTGTTTCAGGCTGTAATTTTCTCTGGTCAAAACCATAATTAAAATGGATACTAAATACTTTACGATTGATGTACATACGTTGAATATATACAACTGTTTTGTTTTCCCGTTGGTTTAAACCTGTTGCCCTTAAGCTATTGATAGAAGTCCTTCATTATATCGTTATGAAATTCTGATGTGGCTATATGCATCTATTGCAATGTCTGTTCGGCAGGTTGTTAATCCATCTTACTACGGATTGGAAGATACTGAAACATATACCTTGAATGCTTATCTCTCGAGGTGATAAACAAGGACCTCATTTAGCTTAGACCTGCCACTAGCTTTAACATCACATGACAGTCTGTCTATCCTGCTTTGTATAAACAGGTTAGTGGAAACTACACTTGAAGATCTTGAAGACAGTGGATGCATAAAAGTGGATGACCATTCTGTGCAGTCTTTAATTTTGGGGAAAATAGCTTCACAATATTACCTTAGTTACCTTACCGTCTCAATGTTTGGGTCAAATATTGGTCCCAATACATCATTGGAAGTAAGTACAATTGATGCCTTACTTATTCGGTAGTTCTTTATTTGGCTGTTGTAGACCAATTGATTTGGAATAGCTAGAGGATTAATAGCTCAGACTATTTTCTGCAGGCCTTTGTGCACATACTGTCAGCTGCTGCAGAATTCGACGAGCTTCCTGTACGTCATAATGAGGTGAGTTTCCCTATCAACCCTTCTTTTCCAAAAACCAAGCATTCCTCCATTTTTTCTATAGAATGATTGAACATGGATTATAGTTCCTTCGACAAATCCTGTCAGTCCTTGACATGAAAGTTTTAAAGGAAAAATTGCTAAGGACACTCAAATCCATGGCATTTGCTCTTTGTCACCCTACTTTTTGGCTTTGCTTCTGGGAAGCGAACAAACAAGAGAGATAGACTGGGAGACTAGGGCCCTGTTCGGCAGCTCTCCAACTCCATATAATACGGGAGCTGACGGAGCGCCAGTTTTACAACTTCACAAAAATGCACTGCAGGCCGCTCCGCTCCGGCCGCTCCAGGAGCAGAGCCGCGGAGCGGAGGGCTGCCGAACACGGCCTAGAGGCGTGTATCTGCACATCTGTACCATATAGGTAGATTCTCAATGGAATGATGATGCATCACACCCATGTGCACACTTTGGCTTTGCATTTTGAAGAGCATGGGGCTGGTGTAGCATATGCAATAGGGAGGAGGTGGCTGAAATGTCTCTTTTGCCCTTGTGTGTACTAGTCTATCACACCATGTTACAGTAGCCCCAACTGATTCGGTTGCATCATCTTTACCATTGCTTCCAATTGTCTAAAAAAGGAAATTCTTATGTGCAAATATTCTGCCACAGCCTAGGAAAAAGGCCAGAAAACAGAACACAATTTGTGCATCGTAGCACTAGATATACCTAAATTGTTAGCAATTCACAGCAGATCTTTTTGTAGAATAGACAAAGCATAAAAAGCACAACTGTGTACTGCAGCATGCATCCGTCGGTCAGTCCATAGGTATAGGTTCACTAGTACGCATGCACAATGGAAAACAGAACTTTCACGTGATCCCTCCCAAGACAAACAATATCATAGTAATTTGTGCAGCTCGTTGTTGCGAATGCATTTCAGGAAAGCCACAAATTTAGAGTGTGAGCCACGGCGAATCTGAAATGTCTTGTCTCACTTTTGCCACATTAGAAGAATAGAGTGCTCTGGTTTTCTTTTTATTCAAGGCAATTATCTATTTGTTTGGAGGTGGAAAAATACCATACATCCAGTCCATCAAAACATTATAATCTTAGTATAATACCCTGAACTTGATTTTGTGACAATGTTATCTCTGTGATTGCACTTATGTTTTTCTCCTATTCAGGATACCTTGAATCGAACACTCTGCGAAAAGGTCCCTTATTCAGTTGACCAGCACCACCTTGATGACCCACATGTCAAGGCTAATTTACTCTTCCAGGTAAGCGGAGTTCAACTGATGTTAAGGCTAATACATACTTTACAATGTACAGTGAGGTGCTAAATACCTTATTCTTTCCATGTTTGCCTTGCAGGCACACTTCTCCAGAGCAGAATTACCAATTAGTGACTATATCACTGACTTGAAGTCAATTCTTGATCAGAGCATACGTATTATACAGGCTATGATTGATGTATGTGCCAACAGTGGATGGCTTTCAAGTGCATTGACATGTATGCATCTCTTACAAATGATCATACAGGTGAATGTTGTTGATTCAGATTTTCTTTCATTTTGATGATCTGTGGTAGGCTGGCGGCTAGGTTCTGTATGGAAGGATAACATTGTACCAGTGTCAGAATTCCAAATAGGGTTTTCTTTATGAACTGAACTTCAATTTTGTTTTATCAGGGTCTCTGGTTTGAGAGAGATTCATCACTCTTGATGTTACCATCCATGAATGATAACCTTCTAGATCATCTTAAAGGCAGAGGAGTTTCAACAGTTCTGAGCTTGCTAGATCGTTCTCGTGAAGAATTACACAAGTTGCTTCAACCGTTTTCTGCTGCAGAGTTGTATCAGGTACTACTTTGGACTTCCATTGCACTGCCTTTGGAAGAACACTCCTATGGAAGAACATTTGTTTCCCTAGCGATCTTAGATATCTGCTGAAATATATGATTGGCAGTTACATATCTGTATTCCCATCTTTAGCATGGAACAGAAGTGCTACCAAATCTGCTATTGAAACATTACTGAGAAATAGTATTATTTGTGTTAGGCTCAGCCACTTATGCTTTTGTATTGTGCCCAAGAGTTTCTAGCCTCATAGTAGAAATAAGCATATTCTGTTTGGAACAAAAATGTTTTTGAAACCTTGGGTTTTCACGTAGTGTGGTGCAAGTCCACACTTTTCTTTTATCCAGTTCTCTTTTATGGCTTGTATTTTTTGAGAGGTACCTTTACAACTTGTATCACTGGATAGTTATGTCATCCATGCAATAAAGGTCATTTGGTAATATCCTCGATTCCTCGTACCGCCAGATGGAAATGAAAATCATATTGTGAATATTATGTTTGTATTATGCAGGATCTGCAACATTTCCCTCGCCTTGATGTTAAAGTTAAGCTACAGAATGAAGATAAGGAGCAGTCAAAACCTCAAATGCTGAACATTAGAATGCAAATTAAAAATACGCGTCGTTCGCCAAGAGTATTTTCCTCTAAATTCCCTAAGGTTAGTGACTATGTAAAATTGCTATGATTTATAAGTACTGCTTGCATCTCATTGTCAAACATATGGCATTGTATCATTGGATCAGACTGCTGTTACATAAGCTAAACTTTTGTCCATTTATGGCCTCAAATGCAAGATTCTGTTATAGTGCTTTCTAATAATATACTAGCGGAAGTTTCACGACCTGCAAGTCATATCTATGGTATTATCTACTCCATCTGTCCTATAATATAAGACGTTTTTTGGCACTACACTGTCAAAAAACATCTTATATTATGGGACAGAGGGACTTAATATAGGGCCTGTTCGGATCCACTCCATTCCACAACTCTGCTCTGTGAGCGGGAGGAGCCGACCTGAATGCTGCAACTCCCTGGGGTCGAGAGAGCAGAGCGGAGCGATCTGCAGATAAAAATCATAGAGCGAGGAATGAGGCGCTCCGCAGATCCTGGAAACGAAAGAGTTTGTCAAATATACGGCAGACTGCCACCGATAAGTGGCATACCGATTCGTTCGCGTTATGTCTCTCGTGCCTTTTCTATCCTACCACCTCCCCTCCGTATGGGCCCCAGGCCAGATTGGGCTTTCGGCCCATCTCATGAACCAGAGCAGAGCGATCAAGCCGAGCAGTTTCCTCGGTCTCACGATTGATGGAGGAGCCGGAGTTCGCTTGGAGGAGCCGGAGCGTAGGATTTTGTGGAGCCGGTGGATTACCGAACAGGCTCATAGTCGACAATATTTTACTGCATGGATCCCATGGCGACATATACTTACAGGTGGATAGAGTAATTTTACAAAACCCTTTGACATGATAGTGGTACTTTCGAGAACTGTAATGTATGCTTCAGCGGTATTATACTACTCCCTTCGTCCCATAATATAAGAGCGATTTTGACACTAGTAAAACGCTCTTATATTATGGGATGGAGGGAGTAGTAATGAGTAATCCAACATGATAAATATAACCTCCAAGTTGGTGTTTGATTTAAAAAATTGGATAAACAAATCCACATGGAACTTTTTCAGTAATTTTGAAACATTTGAAATATTATACAAGAACTTGATAGGTTTGTTGAAAGTTTCAGTGTACCAACAAGTAACTTAAGCTATCTCAGGTAAAGCCCCGTTTCTCAGCCAGAAACAAATGTGGCAGGTGGCAAATAATGAAATAACCATACATTACCTCACAACTCTGATTTGCTACTGGCATATCAAACTTGCTATGTGTCAATAATCACGAAGTCTCCCTAGAATTATTACCCTGTGCAATGAAAAAACGGGTGATAGATTCGGCAAAGCAAATAGCAGAAAACAACTATTTGGGTAGTTGCGAGTTTGACGTTTTTACAGAGCTTTCCGGTGTTCTAAGAAACTGTTTGTATACTCATGATATCTTGTGCTAATAATTGCCTGTTATACTTGTAACTGACTGTTACTATATTAGCTCCAATGTGGTACTCGTAAATCCTCTTTAGCTTCAATATTATTGCCTTTTGGACTTTTTATCAATGTTCATTCCTGAAGTTCAATAAATGCCTTTGCATTTAACTTTCCATGCTGTTTTCTGTAGGCGAAACAAGAAGCCTGGTGGCTGGTCCTGGGGAATATTACAAGCTCGGAGCTATATGGTCTGAAAAGAATAAGTTTTGCAGATCGTGTGCTTAACACTCGCATGGAATTGCCACCGATGTTGAATATGCAGGTAATAATTTCTCCACATGTGAATTGCCAGACTAAGCAAAGCTCACTGCGAATATATTGTTCTGCTTGAGTGACTTGACATTTGTGTCCAAGAATCGTCGATTTTTTTACTTAATAAACAATAATAATTGAGCAGCAATCTAAATGATGAGCCTTACTATGCTAGAGCCGACACCAAATTGCCAATATATTAGCTCTGCCATATACCTTTTTACCCTTGCCATGTTTGGCCATTCACTATGCATCTGTGTTATTCAGTGCTTCAGTTTGTTGTATAAATGTTGAATCTGAACAATATGCAGACCTAATATGTCCATCCATAGTTCTTGGTGGATTCTGTCAGATTGCTGTATAAACTTGGGATCTAGGCAAATGCACGACGTGTTTTTTTTTCCAATGAAGACTCGTATGATTTCCATGTGCTGGCGTTGTGCTTAGATAATTACATGGTCCTTTTTTCTTGCACTTTTAAATATTTTGACGAGAGGATACTCTTTTCAGGAGGCAAAGCTGATTGTTGTGTCAGATTGCTACCTTGGGTTTGATCAGGAGGTCTCCCTTGGGCATCTAGCGAAGGTCTAATTCTTCCGCGGACTAGCAGATCTGCTTTTGTGGAACTCAGCTCCCAGGAATCCAGATATTCAAAATCAAGCATGCTCCCATGCTCATCAGAGCCTTTCTGGATTTTGCTGTTGTATAGGTTTACTTGAGTGTAGCTAACAACACGTCTCTTGTAATGCTTATATATACAAATCGATTGTGAGGTGGTTTTGGTCCTCCGGCGATTTGTACGTCTCTTTTGGAAAAAAAATGAACATCGGTTGTAAGTTTACTTTTCCAGATGCCGTAATTGATATCCTTCACCTCGCTATCTATCTGTAACAGCGCTGCTCTGGTTTTGTTTGCACGGCTGCTATTTTTTTTTTTGACGTGACCGTCTCATAGCATGCAATACTCCCTCTATCCGAAAATACTTGTTATCAAAATGCATAAAAAGAGATGTATCTAGAATTAAAATGTCTAGATATATCTCCTTTTATCCTAGAACTAAAATATGTTTAGATATATCTCTTTTTATTCATTTTGATGACAAGTATTTTCGAACGGAGGGAGTATTAAATAACTACCTCTTTGTCAGTCGTCTGCTGTTGATCCTGTTTCTGGCAGACATAATCGACTGAGAAATTTTTACTTTTAAATTGTCGGTATTTGGTTAAGTAGTTGTATATTTTGGAGATGAAACTCTAGTTTGATGTGCAAACTTCGTTGACCGAGAAATAGAAAATCCAGAATTTTTTGTAGAAAAAGTAGCGGCAACTCCGGCTGTAAGACCAGTGGCTCTTGGCTCCGACCACCGTCGACAAACAAAATGGTAGACGTTTGTCCTTTTCCGTTCGCATCAACTGAGCCAAGCGAGCATGCCAGGCAGAGGTTACATACTCCGTTTCCATCCACGCGCGCCGCGGTAGCCGCCTACTCTCCAATCACCAGAAGTGTTAGTGATCTACTCCCTCTGTTCCGAAATATAAGTCTTTCTAGAGATTCTAACAAGTGACTACATACAGAGTAAAATGAGTGAATCTACACTTTAAAATATGTCTACATACATCTGTATGTTGTAGTCCATTTCAAATGTCTAAAAAGACTTATATTTAGGAACGAAGGGAGTAATCGTTTCCATGAGTTTTTTTAACACGATACATATGCTCATACATACGAGTATACACTTACCCATAAAAATGCACACACACACCCTACCACTACAAACACATCTGAGAGACTGAGTCAGCATATCATTTTGAGACTGATGAAGTTGGCACATATGCCTTCGTAGTCAACAAGAATGTCTCCCCTCACTGAACGCATACCGCCGAAAGGCCTGAAATAAATCCAGGCAAATGCGAGCACCAGACCCTGTGGGTTGGGAATACAGGTTGGTTTGCTTGTTTCCATGAGTTGGGTCGTGTGCTAGGTGCCATTACCATGATGAGACGGGACGTGTTGTCATGTGTGTTGACTGCAGGATGAACAGATGGACCAAATGTTATGCGATTTAGAATTACCGAGGGCCAAAAGACTTTTGAAGCTTTGTGCTCGCCACTACATCACATCCTTGAAAATGCTACTTCCCAGGGTTCGCCCCACCCTCTAAACAGGAGGTCCCCTCCTACTAGTGCATCACTACATGCGGACAATGTAGCTAGCCATTTTTGTTGCACCAATTAAAGAGGATATTCAGTTCTTGGCTTCAACTTTGAATGACTTTGGTGATGTCATTGGGTCATAAACTGCACCAAAAGCCTTGTTGCACCTATCCGATGCACAAACATTGACCGCGAGGACATTCTTCAGGCCTTCCCGACAGTCCGCTCCTCCTTCCTGATGCGCTACATTGGTCTCTCTCTGTCGATTAAAAGGTTGAAGCATATTCATTTCCAGCACCTCGAGGACAAGGCTGCAGGTAAGCTTGCACCTTGATGTGGCAAGAATGCGTTGTCAAGGCGTTGTTGACAACCATTGCAATATATCATTTTAAGCCGCTCGATGTGCTTGTTGAAGTTAATGAAGGTAAATCCTTTGAGACACACCTATCTTTGGGCGGGTTGTGAAAAGGTGTCTGGAGGCAAGTGCAAAGTCAATTGAGAGCTGGTTTGCAAGCCATAATCTTGCGATGACCTGGGTATTCTTAATCCAGAGAACTTTGCCTTTGCCTTCCTATCAGTTGGCTCTGGTATGAATGAGACGACCCCCCCCTAAGACTTGGCTTTGGTCTTGGACCGCCTTGTAATGACAATGATCGTGACATTTTCGTGGCGGCTACCAAAGTTTCTGTAGGAGATGGGAAAAACGCTAAATTTTGGGATTTTCCTTGGCTACATGGCATTAGGCCGAGAGACCTTGCCCCCAAGATCCCGCAAGAAGAGCTGCTCGGTTAGCACGGCTATGTTTGATAACTCGTGGCTCCACCATATCAACACCCATCGTGGCTTGTCGATGGATCACATCCAAGAGTTTGTCACCCTTTGGGAAAAGCTTACTCATATTAATCTCACCCATGAATTCAGGACACCATTACATGGAAATTCACTGCCAATGGGGAGTACTCGACGTCTTCACCGTACAAGGCACAATTTGTTGGGCTGACCTCCACGACCATGGTTCCTACAGTGTGGAGGGTCTAGGCTCCCCCCAAGTGCAAGTTCCTCATCGGGCTTGTCATCCAGGATAGGGTATGGATGACCAATAGGTTGCTTCGCGGTGGAATGGCCAAGCTACGTGTTGTGTCCCCCATGTAAGCAAGTACATGAGTCCGCGGTGCACCTCACTTGTCATTGCAGATACACTTGACAGATTTGGTCAGAAGTCACTACTTGGCTTGGGCTCCAACACATCATGACTTTGGATTGGCGCCTGTTGGCCTCGGTGAAGGACTGGTGGATTGATATGGCTACCATGAGGGGCCAACATAGGAAGGCCATCTCCTCCTTGATGATGCTTGTTACGTGGGAAGTTTAGAAAGAACAGAATGCCATAGTCAAAACAAATCATGAAACAATTACAAAAAAAATGCATGAAATGTTCTTAAAAATAATGTATTTTAAAAAATCTCACCTTGTTTTAAAAAATCACCATGTGTTTAAAAGAATGATCACCATTTTAAAAAATCACTGTGTGCAGGGAAAATGTTCATCATATATTTTCAAACAAATTTAACATGTATTTTGAGGGGAAATGCGCACAAAATTATGTTTTATACATAAAAAAAGTTCATCATGTATTCTGAAAAAAATGCTCGCCATGTATTTGAAAAAAATGTTCAACATGTTTTTGGAAAACATTAATGTACACATAATATATTTATGAAAGTATAAGGCGAAAAAATAAGGAATATAAAATAAATTGAGAAAAATGAAAATGAAGATAATGAAAACAAGAAAAGTAAAAAACCAAATAAAATCCACTCATAAACTAAAAAAGGAAAGAAAAGAATACCAGAAAAACCAAACAAAACAAGGAACCGGAAGAAGAAACCCACTAAACCCGCCAGAATCATATAGCCATGAAAACTACCGTAGTTGGGCCGCCCAAGTTCCTTGCTCCTACTGCAGCAGACTGCTTCCAATTTCTCAACAACAAAAAAGGAAAAAAAAAGCAGACTGCTTCCAGCCGACATGCTCTGTACCACATGGCATACTAAAAAACCCAACATATCAAAGCCGACATGCTCTGTTTTCTTCATCAAAATATTTAGACGGCAAGCTTCAGTTTTGTTTTACAGAGGAACCATATGCTTCTCTCAGACATCAGTACATCAAAGTCACAGAACATGACAAATGCTGGGTGCCTGGGTGATTTTCATCAAATCCAATAGGCAATTGCAATTTGCATCGATGAGAAACAAAGAGACCCAGCCAAAATATAAAACGAGAAGCAATAACAGATAACAATCTCGCATATATCTTCAGCAAAAGCTCGATTCAGATAATATTCATCGATTCGTGAGCAATACAAGATTTGCCCAACGAACAAACAAATGCATAGCAATTCGAGATTTATACAAAGAGAATCCAATCTCTTGCTCCTATTACAGTTTACGAGATGTCAATATGCCAAGGCTCGCTGACGTCCGCCGCGGTTGATCCGGCCGGCGCCGCTCCTCTGGTACGGATGGTGGCGGCAGCACGCTGTAGACGTGGTCGACTCTGCTTCTGACGCCAGGGGCGATGGAGGCGGCGTGCTGGGCATGTAGTCCGGCGACTCGGCGCTCCTGGAAGGAGTTGACGGTGTGTAATACGGCGACGCGCACGACTCGGCGTCAGACACCACCAGGGGCGACGGAGGCGGCGTGCTGGGCGTGTAATCCGGCCAAGAAGCGTGCCCGGGACCGGGAGGACTCAACGGAGTATAGTAAGGTGATGTACCAGCGTGCTCTGACGGAGGAGACTGCATCACGAAAGCGAGCCGAACAGGGCTTGACGAAGTGTACACCAGCGACGGCGAAGGGCTCGCCGGAGTGTAGTCTGGGCTTGATGGATTGTAGTCGGGGCTCGCCGGAGTGTAGTCTGGGTTTGATGGAGTGTAGTCGGGGCTCTCCGGAGTGTAGTCTGGGCTCGCCGGCGTGTAGTCGGGGCTCGCGGGAGTGTAATCCGGGCTCGCCGGACTGTAGTCGGGGCTCGCCGGACTGTAGTCAGGGCTCGATGGAGTGTAGTAGTCCTTGGAGCTGGCGAGCGGCGAAGGGCTCGATGAGGCGTACTCCTGGTAGTCGTAGTAGTCGGAGAACGACGGGTCGCAGAAGTCGCCGCCGAAGCCCAGGAAGAAGGGGGCGCACTGGGACGCACCCGGGGTGTATGACGGCGGCGGGCAGAACCCGGATGCGTGCGCCATGGTCGCCGTCTGGAGTTGGCCGGCGGGATCTACAACTAGAGCGCGTCCGCGTACGTACGATGTGGAGAGAGGCGGAGGTGGAGGAAGACTGCGATCGAATCAGCCGGGGTGGGGGCATAATTAATATCGCCGTGATCGCGTGGCGGCCACGCCTCGAGTTCGTCCGGAGTCGGATTCGAAATGCCGAGCTTGGCGTCGACGCAACGCGGCGGTCGCTCACGCCTCCGTGTTCGCAACGCAGCGGGAACGAGCAATCCGTCTGAGTCTGTCACGCATTCAGTTCAAAACGCAACTCCGATCGTGGCCCTTATTCATCTCCTTCATTTTCTTTTTGAGGATCATCTCCTTCACTTAGCGCTCTTCACACCTGAACTGGCCGGTTGGTTTTTCCAAAAAAATTAGCATAAAACAACTTTTAAAAAATGTATGGAACTTTTTAAAAAGTGCATAATTTACAAAAAAAATCATGAATTTTTTTACATAAAGAGTATGAAAACCTTTTTTTAATTATCTTGTATTTTCAAAATGTTAACCATGTTGCAGAACAAATTCGTTGTGTGTGTAATAAATGTTCGTCATGTTTAAAAGAAAAGAATGTTCACCGTATATAGGAAAATCGTTCACCATGGTTAAAAAAAAATTCACCGTGTATAGGGAAAATGTTCATCATGTATTTTTAAAATATTCACAGTATATTTAAAAAGTGCTCATTGTGTATTTCAGGGGAAAATATGCACATAATCATGTATTTTCATCATATATTTTAAAAAATGCTCACTGCATATTTAAAAAATGTTCACCATTTTTTTTGAAGAACATTAATACATATTTATACAAGGAAAGGTGAAAAAAATAAGAGCACAAATGGAAAATAAAAGTAAGGAAAAGTCAAAAAACCAAAGCCAAACAAAACCCAGCTGAAAACTAGAAAAATAAAATAAAACCGGAGATACCAAAGAATCAAGAAACCGGAGGAAGAAAACCTAAGTGCTTTTGGAAACACATGGAAGAAAACACACTAAAACCGCTAGACTTATAGCGCCAAAAACTGCCATAGTTGGCAGGCCCAAGTTGCTCGCCCCTACTACACGTAGCCTCAATCATTTGAGGCCAGAGAACCAACATGGTTGGTGGTTGGTTGTATGTACCCCCGGTCCAACAGGGATCAAACTTTGGATTTTACACTTTGATGGTTCATAAAGATGAAATGTTGTCTAGTGGGAGCCGATATTTCTGTTGAAGGCAATGCAACTCTCTATGTATTGATCGGATGCACGGTGCACATATATAAGTACAAGGGCAGCCCTCGGCCTCATCTAAACAAGGAAACTAGAGGCGGGGCCGGTAGGAGATTATCCTAACAGATACATGCACATAATATGTTCAACCCCCCTGCAGTCGATACGTCACTAGTGACGCATAGACTGGACCGGAACTCCTCAAAGGTAGGCGTCGGTAACCCCTTGGTCATAACATCGGCAAACTGCTGAGCGGTGGGAACGTGAAGAAGGCGGATGCGCCCAAGAGCCACCTGCTCGCGCACGAAGTGAATGTCGAGCTCAATATGCTTCGTGCGACGATGATGAACAGGGTTGGAGGAGAGGTAGACTGCTGAGACATTGTCACAGTAGACAATGGTGGCCTTCGGGACGTCAAGGAGCAACTACGTCAAGGAGCAACTCCTGGAGAAGCTGCCAGAGCCACGAGCACTCGGCGACGGCATTGGCCACAATACGATACTCGGCCTCGGCACTGGAGCAGGATACCGTGGGCTGTCGTTTAGACGACCACGATATGAGCGAGGGACCTAGGTAGACACAGTAGCCAGAAGTGGAGCAACGTGTGTTCGGACAGCCAACCCAATCGGCGTCACTGTAGGCAACAAGGCCGGTCGAGGGCGAGACCGTCAACGTAAGACCCAGAGCCGTGGTTCCGATCCGCTTCACCAGGTTCCAGTGAGTGTCACGAGGGGCGTGCATGTGGAGACACGCCTGCTGGACGGCGTACTGCAGGTCCGGCCGAGTGAGCGTCAAGTACTGAAGGGCGCCGATGATGGAGCGGTAGAATGCCGCATCCGGCACGGGTGAGCCGTCGAGCGCATAAACCTTGGCCTTCGTGTCGATAGGCGTAGGGACAGGCTTGCGGTTAAGCATGCCTGCCCGCACAAGAAGGTCCTGCGCATACTACTGCTGGTGAAGAAAGAACCCGTCGGTGCGTCGTACCACCTCAATACCGAGGAAGTATGCAACTGGCCGAGGTCCTTAATGGCGAACTCAGCGCTGAGGTGAGCAGTATGCTGGCGAAGGAGCTCTGGCGAGGAAGCCTCCAGGATGATGTCGTCGACGTAGAGGAGCAGGTAAGCGGTCGCCGGAGCCTGGTGGAAGACAAACAGCGAGGCGTCGGAGCGAGTAGCTCGGAACCCAAGCTGCTGCAAGAAGCCGGCAATCCGCTGGTACCAGGCTCGAGGGGCCTTCTTCAACCCGTATAAAGAGCGGGAGAGCAAGCACACGTGGTCAGGATGAGCCGCGTCGACGAAGCCAGTGGGCTGCTGACAGAAGACCTGCTCCGAGAGATGGCAATGCAAGAACGCACTCGACACATCCATCTGATGCACTGGCCAGGTGCGAGAGACCGTGAGTTGAAGGACCGCGCGAATCGTGCCCGGTTTGACAACCGGGGTGAAGGTGTCGGTGAAGTCGACTCCAGCGCGCTGCCGGAACCCGCGTACCACCCACCGAGCCTTATAGCACTCGATAGACCCGTCAGGACGAGTCTTATGCCGGAAGACCCATTTGCCAGTGATGATGTTGGCATGGGGGGGGGGGACAAGCTGCCAGGTGCGGTTACGCACCAGCGCGTCGAACTCCTCCTGCATCACAGCGAGCCAATGCGGATCACGAAGCGCGGCTCGAGCTGACGACGGGAGGGGTGACGGTGCAGACGTCGAGGCAGCGAGGAGGTACTCATCCATGGAATAGCGCGTGCTGGGTCGGTGAATGCCGGCATGAGCACGAGTGACCATGCGGGTGCCCGGGGCAGCCGGCGGGGCCGGTGACGCAGCCGGCGGAGCCAATGGGGCCGGCGACGGGGGACCCACCAAGGGCGAGGTCGACGAAGAGCCCATTGGGATCATCTGTGAAGCCATCGAGGAGCCCGGGTCAGGCGCATGGGATGTGCTCGCTGACCGGGCTACGGACTCAACGGGAGTCGGGGGCGCCGTGGCCGCCGGGAGAGCCTGAGGCGGCGGGTGAAGAACCCGGGTCCAACGCAGCGGACCCAGACGAGGACCCAGGCGTCAGGGACGCCGAAGCCAGGGGGAGGCCTGATGTCTACTACACAACCTTCTTCTTGTAGACGTTGTTGGGCCTCCAAGTGCAGAGATTTGTAGGACGGTAGCAAATTTCCCTCAAGTGGATGACCTAAGGTTTATCAATCCGTGGGAGGCGTAGAATGAAGAGGGTCTCTCTCAAACAACCCTGCAACCAAATAACAAAGAGTCTCTTGTGTCCCCAACACACCCAATACAATGGTAAATTGTATAGGTGCACTAGTTCGGCGAAGAGATGGTGATACAAGTGCAATATGGATGATAGATATAGGTTTTTGTAATCTGAAAATATAAAAACAGCAAGGTAACTAATGATAAAAGTGAGCACAAACGGTATTGCAATGCGTTGAAACAAGGCCTAGGGTTCATACTTTCACTAGTGCAAGTTCTCTCAACAATAATAACATAATTGAATCATATAACTATCCCTCAACATGCAACAAAGAGTCACTCCAAAGTCACTAATAGCGGAGAACAAACGAAGAGATTATAGTAGGGTACGAAACCACCTCAAAGTTATCCTTTCTGATCTATCTATTCAAGAGTCCGTAGTAAAATAACACGAAACTATTCTTTCCGTTCAATCTATCATAGAGTTCATACTAGAATAACACCTTAAGACACAAATCAACCAAAACCCTAATGTCACCTAGATACTCCAATGTCACCTCAAGTATCCATGGGTATGATTATACGATATGCATCACACAATCTCAGATTCATCTATTCAAACCAACACAAAGTACTTCAAAGAGTGCCCCAAAGATTCTACCGGAGAGTCAAGACAAAAACGTGTGCCAACCCCTATGCATAGGTTCATGGGCGGAACCCGCAAATTGATCACCAAAACATACATCAAGTGGATCACGTGATATCCCATTGTCACCACAGATAAGCACAAGACATACATCAAGTGTTCTCAAATCCTTAAAGACTCAATCCGATAAGATAACTTCAAAGGGAAAACTCAATCCATTACAAGAGAGTAGAGGGGGAGAAACATCATAAGATCCAACTATAATAGCAAAGCTCGCGATACATCAAGATCGTGCCACCTCAAGAACACGAGAGAGAGAGAGAGATCAAACACATAGCTACTGGTACATACCCTCAGCCCCGAGGGAGAACTACTCCCTCCTCGTCATGGAGAGCACCGGGATGATGAAGATGGCCACCGGAGAGGGATTCCCCCCTCCGACAGGGTGCTGGAACGGGTCTAGATTGGTTTTCGTTGGTTACGGAGGCTTCTGGCGGCGGAACTCCCGATCCATTCTGCTCCCCGAAGTTTTTTAGGGTATATGGGTATATATAGGAGGAAGAAGTACGTCGGTGGATCTCCAGGCTGTCCACGAGGCAGGGGGCATGCCCAGGGGGGTAGGCGCGCCCCCACCCTCGTGGGCAGCCCGGGACTCTTCTGGTCCATCTCCGATACTCCGTGGGCTTCTTCTGGTCCAAAAATAAGTTCCGTGAAGTTTCAGGTCAATTGGACTCCGTTTGATTTTCCTTTTCTGCGATACTCTAAAATAAGGAAAAAACAGAAACTGGCACTGGGCTCTGGGTTAATAGGTTAGTCCCAAAAATAATATAAAAGTGCACAATAAAGCCCATAAACATCCAAAACAGGTAATATAATAGCATGGAATAATCAAAAATTATAGATACGTTGGAGACGTATCAAGGCCCACGCGCTGCAGGGGGCCCGAGCACAAGTGAGCGGCCTCCTCAAAGGGGGCCAGGAGGCACGGGGGACGATGGCGAGTCGACCGGCGGCGGTACCTGGTGAAAGGGAAAAGATCTCTCGTCAAAGTAAACGTGCCGTGAAGTGAAAACTCGGTTGGAAACCGGATCATAGCAACGATAACCTTTGGTGTTTGGTGGTTATCCGAGAAAGATGCATGCCACGGAGCGAGGTGCGAGTTTACGAGGGGTAGTGGAGGCGATGCTAGGATAGCAGAGATACCCAAAAACGCGAAGGTCGTCATAGGAGGGAGGGCTATCAAAGAGGAGATTATGTGGGGCAAAATTCCCACGAGCACGACTCGGACGAATGTTGATGAGGAGAGAGGCGGTGGAGAGGGCGTCCGGCCAAAATCGGGGCGGGACGTTAGCGTGGAAGAGAAGAGTGCGCACACAATCATTGAGGGTGCGAAGGATTCGTTTGGCGCGACCATTTTGTTGCGAGGTATACATGCAAGTGAGACGAAGAATCGTGCCATCTATGGCAAGAAGGGTGCGAACCCCGACATTGTCGAACTCCTTCCCGTTGTCAGTCTGCAAGGCATGAATGGGACGCCCAAACTGCGTAGCGACATAGGAGTAAAAGGTAGTGAGAACGAAGAGTGCATCAGATTTTCTCTGCAACGGAAGGTCCACACATAGTGCGAAAGTCATCAAGTATGACAAGATAGTATAAAAAACCTGTATTACTGGCAATAGGAGATGTCCATAAGTCACTATGAATCAACTCAAATGGATACGATGCCACCGATGAGGATGCACTAAACAGAAGACAGACGTGTTTGCCAAGACGACAAGCATGACAAGTATGATCATCGGTTTTATTACACGTGAATGAAAAAGTCCTAAGAATATGACGAAGGGTGGCTGGGTTCGGATGTCCCATCCGAGCATGCCAAAGGTCCACCATGGCGGAGAAAGCGACCGGAGCGGATGTGGAGGTGTTGTTGGAGTGCACAGGGTAGAGGCCATCCGGACTGTCACATCGGTGGAGTACCATCCGGGTATGGGCGTCCTTGACAAAAAAAACCACATCGTCAAATTCAACAGTTATAGGATTTTCACGTGTAAGAGAACGAACAGAAACAAGATTGGTGACTAACTCAGGTGAAACTAAGACATTAGACATATGTATAGGTGTGGAGTTAGACGGAAAAGAACCATGACCGACATGAGTAATGGGAAGGGAGGAACTGTCCCCAACAGTGATACGACATGCAGTAGAAACTGGATATGCGGAGTTGAGGTTACCAGGATTGGAAGTCATGTGGGCGGTAGACCCGGTGTCCATATACCAGTCGCAGCCTCCGGTGTATGTGTTGGGTGTAGGAGCGGAGTAAAGCGCCGCGAGAAGGGTTGGATCCCAGGGAGCCGGCGGGAGTGCGGCGGCCGTGACAGGGGGCACGACAGGGTAGGCGGGCATGGCCGCGGGGTAGCTGCCCGGGGTAGCATACGCAGGCGCGGCGGCGGGGTAGCCGCCTGGGACGGCGAACATTGCCTGATGGGCACTGGGGCGGGTGTAACACCCCAGATGTAATTTACCTTATCTGTACTCCAACTCTTGTCGTTTCCGGCACTAAGTTATTCTATTTCCTTGTTGTCGGGTTTTTGTCTCCGTGTGTGTTTGTCTTTGTCATGCATCTCATATCATGTCATCATGTGCATTGCATTTGCACACGTGTTCGTCTCATGCATCTGAGCATTTTCCCCGTTGTCCGTTTTGCATTCCGGCGCTCCTATGTCACCCGGTGTCCCTTTCTACCTCTTTTCGTGTGCGGGTGTTAAATGTTTTCAGATTGGACCGGGACTTTCCATGCGGCCTTGGTTTACTACCGGTAGACCGCCTGTCAAGTTTTGTGTCATTTGGACTTCGTTTGATACTCCAATGGTTAACCGAGGGACCGAAAAGGCCTCGTGTGTGTTGCAGCCCAACACCCTTCCAATTTGGCCCAAAACCCACCAAAACCCCTCCATCGTCTAGAGCGTTCGATCACGATCGCGTGGCCGAAAACCGCACCTCATTTGGAGCTTCCTACCTCCCTCTACCTCTATATAAAGGCCACCCCCTAAAAATTCGCGGATCATTTCACACCCCAAACCCTAGTCCCTTCTTCCTCCACGCGCAGGACAAAGTCTGCCGGTGCCGGACGTGTCCGCCCGCCGCCGCCGACCAATCCGCAGACGCCACCTGTCCCGGGCGGGACCGCACCGCCGCCGGCCGCGCCAGGCCCGCGGGGCCCGGAGCTGCCCCCCCGGCCCAAGTCGCGCTGATCCACGCCCGCGTCCCGCAGCGCCCGAGCCCGCTCCTTCTTCCCCGAGCGCCGCCGCCTCCCTGCTTCGGCCGCCGCGCGCCATCGCCTGCGACTTCGCCACCTCGCCGCGTCGGCGACTGCCCGACGCTGCCCGGCCCGGCAGCGCCGCCCAGCGCCGCCTCCACGCCGCCTCAAGCTCCGGCGGCGACCTCCCCCCTCTCCGGCCTCCTTCTCTGGCCGACTAAGCTCTGGGAAGCTCGAGTTCTCCTGCAGCTACAGTATCCTCCGGTGATCTCCTCGGTTCGCGTGCCACCGGATCTGGATTTGGACGAGACGGCTGACTTTTTCATCCCGAAACCCTAACTTTTAGCATTTTTCCTCATGACATAACTCTGCATCTGTAGCTCCGATTCGTGCATGTAGCATATCAAAATGTTTGTCTCGACGAGTACATCATTTCATATCATTGCATCATTTTCATTTTAGCTCATTTTGATGCCAGAAATGCTGTTGGAAGAGGGCTATGTGAGGAATTTGTCAGATCTGTTTCAGCAAATGGTCTTTTGTCATTTTTGCCATGATTAATGTGTGCATGCTATGATCCTGAGCTCTACATGTGTTTTTATGAATGTCATGCCATCTTTACAGGGGTGTATGCCATGTATTTTTGTGATATTTGTGATGACTAGTACAAGCATGCAAAGTAGCGTAATCGTTCATGCTGATTTCAGGGACTTAGAATTTCACTAAGTCCTTGTCCTGATTTTGCTTTTATGTCATATGTTCATGTTGTTTCCTAGTGATCCGTGCCTCTTTTGAGGATGATCATTAAGGATGTTTTGTTAAAATTGTGGTGCTCTATCCATCCATGTCTTTGTTTGCATTTATGGAGCACCCTAGCTTGAGTCAATCGAGCTCTACTTTTGCTATAAAATGATCCTGGCATATTGTTGACATGTTTAGCGATTTTGTCGAGGATGTTGCTATTGATTCGTGCATGCTATGTTGTTGTTCTTGCCATGTCTAGCTTCTATGCCATGTCTTCTTCATGGGTGTATGCTTAGTTTGTCATGCCATGCTCTTTAGTGAGTGCATCGAGCTCATAAACATGTCTACTCGTTAACTGTTTTGCATGCTCCAGTTTTTCACTAAGTCTGAATCTGTTTATGTTTTTTGCTATGTTCACATGCTTGCAATTGTATTTTCTGATCCCTTTTCGCTCAAGGTCACTAAGGGACTTTTGTTATGTGCTTAGAGTAGCTTCATGCCATGCCTTTATTTGCCATGATATGTTCCTGTAGCATGTAGTTTTCATGCTCTAAATATTGTTTCCTGCTGATAAATTCCAGACTTGTGTTAATTTCACCAAGTCTGAAACCTGTCATCATTTGCATTTTTGCCATGCTTGTTTGAGCCTGTTAATGGATGAATTAGCCGTAGCTCAGTGTTCATCTTTTGTCAAGCATAATGAGTGCATCCCTTCCATGTATTTTGTTGTCATGTTTGAGTGTTGTAGAATATTTATCTTGATGCATTTAGATAGCTACTTGCTGATTATCGCAGACTGGTGCCATATTTGTTTTGCTTGCCATTTCCAAACCGTGCATCCGATTCCGGTGATCTTTATATCGATTTCAACCGAAATCACCTCACCTTTCCAGTGACACTCTTGGATTTCCAAGTTGAAGCCAGGTTCAATCATTCCTTTCCAAATCTTGCATATGCATCGCATATCGCATCCCGCATATCATACCATGTTTGCATCATATTGCTTGAGCATTGCACGTGGTTGATTGTGCTCCTTTTGCTTGTTGCTCTTATTTGGGTAGAGCCGGGAGACGAGTTCGTGAACGAGGATCCCGTTGAGTTTGCTTATGAGGATCAAGGCAACTCTGAGTACTTTGCAGGCAAGATGACCATACCCTCGAAATCACTTCTATCTTTGCTTGCTAGATGCTCGCTCTTTTGCTATGCCTATGCTATGATGCCTACCACTTGCTTATCATGCCTCCCAAATTGCCATGTCAAACCTCTAACCCACCATGTCCTAGCAGACCGTTATTTGGCTATGTTACCGCTTTGCTCAGCCCCTCTTATAGCGTTGCTAGTTGCAGGTGAAGATTGGAGATCGTTCCTTGTTGGAACATGTTTATTGTTGGGATATCACCATATTATCTTGTTTATCTTAATGCACCTATATAGTTGGTAAAGGGTGGAAGGCTCGGCCTTTTGCCTGGTGTTTTGTTCCACTCTTGCTGCCCTAGTTTCCATCACATCGGTGTTATGTTCCCGGATTTTGCGTTCCTTACACGGTTGGGTTATAGTGGGAACCCCTTGACAGTTCGCCTTGAATAAAACTCCTCCAGCAATGCCCAACCTTGGTTTTACCATTTGCCACCTAGCCTCTTTTTCCCTTGGGTTTCCGGAGCCCAAGGGTCATCTTTATTTAAACCCCCCTGGGCCAGTGCTCCTCTGAGTGTTGGTCCGAACTGGGCAGCCTGCGGGGCCACCTCGGGGAAACTCGAGGGTTGGTTTTACTTGTAGCTTGACCTATCTGAGTGTGCCCTGAGAACGAGATATGTGCAGCTCCTATCGGGATTTGTTGGCACATTCAGGCGGTGTTGTTGGACTTGTTTTACCATTGTCGAGGATGTCTTGTAACCGGGATGCCGAGTCTGATCGGATTGTCTTGGGATAAGGAATATCCTTCATTGACCGTGAGAGCTTGTGATGGGCTAAGTTGGGACTCCCCTGCAGGGATTTGAACTTTCGAAAGCCGTGCCCGCGGTTATGGGCAGATGGGAATTTGTTAATGTCCGGTTGTAGAAAACCTGAACTTAACTTAATTAAAATGCACCAACCGCGTGTGTAGCCGTGATGGTCTCTTCTCGGCGGAGTCCGGGAATGAACACGGCGTTGGAGTAATGCTTGGCATAGGTTGTTCTAGGATCACTTCTTGATCATAGTTGTTCGGCCGTGCTTTGCCTTCTCTTCTCGCTCTCTTTTGCGAATAGGTTAGCCACCATATATGCTAGTCGCTTGCTGTAGCTCCACATCATACCTTCACCTTACCTATAAGCTTAAATAGTCTTAATCGCGAGGGTGTGTGATTGTTGAGTCCCCGTGACTCACAGATTCCTTCCTAAACCAGATGCAGGGACCGATGATACCGCTCCAGATGATGCGCTTGAGCTCAAGTGGGAGTTTGATGAAGACTCTCGTCAATACTATGTGTCTTTCCCAGATGATCAGTAGTGGTGCCCAGTTGGGGCGATCGGGGACTTTGTCGCATTTGGGGGTTGATCTTTATTTTGGTACCGTAGTCGGACCCTGATTGTATTGGATGAATGTAATGTTATTCATGTATTTGTGTGACGTGGCGAGTGTAAGCCAACTATGTATCCTTTCCCCTTTATTTATATTACATGGGTTGTTTGCGAAGAGTACCTCTCTTGCGACATTGCTTTCAATGCGGTTATGCCTCTAAGTCGTGCTTCAACACGTAGGAGATATAGCCGCATCGAGGGCGTTACAGCGGGGACCAAGGATCTCGGTCGGGACAGGGGCCCGCGGCACGAGCATCGTGTACACGTGGACCACCCCCGTCCAAGGGTTGTGCGCGGCGGCCCAGGGGGCCCGGGGCAGCTGCTGTTGTGCCTAGCGGGGTGCCCCCCCCGCCGTGCTGCTGCTGCTTCTTGCCGCGACAGCGATCGGGGGCAGGGGCGGCGGCTGGTAGGCTGCTACCTCTTGAGCACTGCGTTGGATTTCCTTGAAGAGGAAAGGATGATGCAGCAAAGTAGCGTAAGTATTTCCCTCAGTTTTGAGAACCAAGGTATCAATCCAGTAGGAGGCTACGCGCGAGTCCCTCGTACCTGCACAAAACAAATAACTCCTCGCAACCAACGCGATAAGGGGTTGTCAATCCCTTCACGGTCACTTACGAGAGTGAGATCTGATAGATATGATAGGATAATATTTTTGGTATTTTGTGATAAAGATGCAAAGTAAAATAAAGCAAAGTAAAAAAGCAAAGGAAATAACTAAGTATTGGAAGATTAATATGATGAAGATAGACCCGGGGCCATAGGTTTCAATAGTGGCTTCTCTCAAGAGCATGCGTATTTTACGGTGAGTGAATGAATTACTGTTGAGCAATTGACAATATTGAGCATAGTTATGAGAATATCTAGGTATGATCATGTACATAGGCATCACGTCCGAGACAAGTAGACCGACTCCTGCCTGCATCTACTACAATTACTCCACTCATCGACCGCTATCCAGCATGCATCTAGAGTATTAAGTTCATGAAAACAGAGTAACGCTTAAGCAAGATGACATGATGTAGAGGGATAAATTCATGCAATATGATAAAAACCCCATCTTGTTATCCTCGATGGCAACAATACAATACGTGCCTTGCTGCCCCTACTGTCACTGGGAAAGGACACCGCAAGATTGAACCCAAAGCTAAGCACTTCTCCCATTGCAAGAAAGATCAATCTAGTAGGCCAAACCAAACTGATAATTCGAAGAGACTTGCAAAGATAACCAATCATACATAAAAGAATTCAGAGAAGATTCAAATATTGTTCATAGATAATCTTGATCATAAACCCACAATTCATCGGTCTCAACAAACACACCACAAAAAGAAGATTACATCGAATAGATCTCCACAAGAGAGGGGGAGAACATTGTATTGAGACCCAAAAATAGAGAAGAAGCCATCTAACTAATAACTATGGACCCAAAGGTCTGAGGTAAACTACTCACACTTCATCGGAGAGGCTATGCTGTTGATGTAGAAGCCCTTCGTGATGGATGCCCCCTCCGGCGGAGCTCCGGAACAGGCCCCAAGATGGGATCTCGTGGATACAAAAGGTTGCGGTGGTGGAATTAGGTTTTTGGCTCCGTTTCTGATCGTTTGGGGGTACGTAGGTATATATAGGAGGAAGGAGTACGTCGGTGGAGCAACAGGGGGCCCACGAAGGTGGAGGACGTGCCTGGGGGGGTAGGCGCGCCCCCTACCTCGTGGCTTCCTCCTTTATTTCTTGATGTAGGGTCCAAGTCTCCTGGATCATGTTTGTTCCGAAAATCACGTTCCCGAAGGTTTCATTCCGTTTGGACTCCGTTTGATATTTTTTTTGCGAAACTCTGAAATAGGCAAAAAAACGGCAATTCTGAGCTGGGCCTCCGGTTAATATGTTAGTCCCAAAAATAATATAAAAGTGGATAATAAAGCCCAATAATATCGAAAACAGTAGATAATATAGCATGGAGCAATCAAAAATTATAGATATGTTGGAGACGTATCAAGCATACCCAAGCTTAATTCCTACTCGTCCTCGAGTAGGTAAATGATAAAAAAGATAATTTTGATGCGAATGCTACTTGGCATAAATTTTAATTTAATTCTTATTAATTGTGGTATGAATATTCAGATCCGAAAGATTCAAGATAAAAGTTCATATTGACATAAAAATAATAATACTTCAAGCATACTAACTAAGCAATTATGTCTTCTCAAAATAACATGGCCAAAGAAAGTTCATCCCTACAAAATCATATAGTTTAGTCATGCTCCATTTTCGTCACACAAGAATGCTCTCATCATGCCCAAACCCGATGACAAGCCAAGCAATTGTTTCATACTTTAGTAATCTCAAACCTATAAACTTTCACGCAATATATGAGCACGAGCCATGGACATAGCACTATGGGTGGAATAGAATATGATGATGGGGGTTATGTGGAGAAGACAAAAAAAGAGAAAGTCTCACATCAACGAGGCTAATCAATGGGCTATGGAGATGCCCATTGATTGATGTTAATGCAAGGAGTAGGGATTGCCATGCAACGGATGCACTAGAGTTATAAATGTATGAAAGCTCAACAAAAGAAACTAAGTGGGTGTGCATCCAACTTGCTTGCTCACAAAGACCTAGGGCACTTGAGGAGGCCCATTGTTGGAATATACAAGCCAAGTTAATTCCCACTAGTATATGAAAGTGACAAAACAAAAAACTCTCTATCATGAAGATTATGGTGCTACTTTGAAGCACAAGTGTGGCAAAGGATAGTAGCATTGTCCCTTCTCTCTTTTTTCTCTCTCTCTCTCTCTCTTTTTTGGGCCTTCTCTTCTTTTTTATGGCCTTTCTCTCCCTTTTTTTAATTCCTCACTTGGGACAATGCTCTAGAAAATGATGATCATCACACTTCTATTTATTTACAACTCATTGATTACAACTCGATGCTAGAACAAAAGATGACTCTATATGAATGCCTCCAGCGGTGTACCGGGATATGCAATGAACCAAGAGTGACATGTATGCCAGAATTATGAATGGTGGCTTTGCCACAAATACTATGTCATTTACATGATCATGCTAAGCAATATGACAATGATGAATGTGTCATGATAAACAGAATGGTGGAAAGTTGCATGGCAATATATCTCAGAATGTCTATGGTAATGCCATAATAGGTAGGTATGGTGGCTGTTTTGAGGAAGATATAAGGAGGTTTATGTGTGAAAGAGCGTATCATATCACGGGGTTTGGATGCACCGGCGAAGTTTGCACCAACTCTCAATGTGAGAAAGGGCAATGCACGGTACCGAAGAGGCTAGCAATGATGGAAGGGTGAGAGTGCGTATAATCCATGGACTCAACATTAGTCATAAAGAACTCACATACTTATTGCAAAAATCTACAAGTCATCAAAAACCAAGCACTACGCGCATGCTCCTAGGGGGATAGATTGGTAGGAAAAAACCATCGCTCGTCCCCGACCGCCACTCATAAGGAGGACAATCAAAGAACACCTCATGTTTCAAAATTGTTACATAACGTTTACCATACGTGCATGCTACGGAACTTGCAAACTTCAACACAAGCATTTCTCAAATTCACAACTACTCAACTAGCACGACTTTGATATTATTACCTCCATATCTCAAAACAATCATCAAGCATCAAACTTCTCTTAGTATTCAAAACACTCATAAGAAAATTTTACTAATCTTGAATACCTAGCATATTAGGATTATTTAAGCAAATTACCATGCTATTTAAGACTCTCAAAAAAATCTAAGTGAAGCATGAGAGATCAATAGTTTCTATAAAATAAATCCACCACCGTGCTCTAAAAGATATAAGTGAAGTACTAGAGCAAAACTATATAACTCAAAAGATATAAGTGAAGCACATAGAGTATTCTAAAAAATTCCAAATCATGTATGGCTCTCTCAAAAGGTGTGTACAGCAAGGATGATTGTGGTAAACTAAAAAGCAAAGACTCAAATCATACAAGACGCTCCAAGCAAAACACATATCATGTGATGAATAAAAATATAGCTCCAAGTAAAGTTACCGATGGAAGTAGACGAAAGAGGGGATGCTCCAAGCTTTGGCTTTTAGGTGTCCTTAGATTATCTTGGGGGTTCCATGGTCATCCCCAAGCTTAGGCTCTTTCCACTCCTTGTTCCATAATCCATCAAATCTTTACCCAAAACTTGAAAACTTCACAACACAAAACTTAAAGTAGAAAATCTCGTGAGCTCCGTTAGCGAAAGAAAACAAAAGACCACTTCAAGGTACTGTAATGAACTCATTCTTTATTTATATTGGTGTTAAACCTACTGTATTCCAACTTCTATATGGTTTATAAACTATTTTACTAGCCATAGATTCATCAAAATAAGCAAACAACACACGAAAAACAGAATCTGTTAAAAACAGAACAGTCTGTAGTAATCTGTAACTAGCGCAATATCTGGAACCCCAAAAATTCTAAAATAAATTTATGGACGTGATGAATTTATCTATTAATCATCTGCAAAAATAATTAACTAAATATCACTTTCCAAATAAAAATGGCATCAGTTCTCGTGAGCGCTAAAGTTTCTATTTTTTACAGCAAGATAACAAGACTTTCCCCAAGTCTTCCCAACGGTTCTACTTGGCACAAACACTAATTAAACACACACAAAACACAATCAAAACAGAGGCTAGGTAAATTATACATTACTAAACAGGAGCAAAAAGCAAGGAATAAAAATAAAATTGGGTTGCCTCCCAACAAGCGCTATCGTTTAATGCCCCTAGCTAGGCATAAAAAGCAAGGATAGATCTAGGTATTGCCATCTTTGGTAGGCAATCCATAAGTGGCTCTCATAATAGATTCATAAGGTAATTTAATTTTCTTTCTAGGATAGTGTTCCATGCCTTTCCTTAACGGAAATTGGAATCTAATATTTCCTTCCTTCATATCAATAATTGCATCAATCGTTCTAAGGAAAGGTCTACCAAGAATAATAGGACATGAAGGATTGCAATATATGTTAAGAACAATAAAATCTATGGGCACATAATTCCTATTTGCGACAATAAGAACATTATTGATTCTTCCCATTGGTTTCTTAATAGTGGAATCCGCAAGGTGCAAGTTTAAAGAGCAATCATCAAAATCACGGAAACCTAACAAATCACACAAAGTCTTTGGAACCGTGGAAACACTAGCACCCAAATCATATAAAGCATAGAACTCATGATCTTTAATCTTAATTTTAATAGTTGGTTCCCACTCATCATAAAGTTTTCTAGGGATTGAAACTTCCAACTCAAGTTTTTCTTCATAAGATTGCATCAAGGCATCAACGATATGTTTAGTAAACGCTTTATTTTGACTATAAGCATGAGAAGAATTTAGCACGGATTGCAACAAGGAAATACAATCAATTAAAGAGCAATTTTCATAATTAAATTCCTTTAAATCCAAAATAGTGGGTTTAGCAACATCTAGGGTTTTAATTTCTTTAATCCCACTTTCATCAAATTTAGCATCAAGATCTAAAAACTCCGAATTTTTGGAACGCCTTCTAGGTAAAGGTGGATCATATTCAGCCCCATCATTATCAAGATTCATATTGAAAAACAAAGATTTAATAGGGGACACATCAATAACTTTTAGATCTTCATCTTTATTTTCATAGGAACTAGAAGAACACGCTCATATAAAGGCATCTTTCTTAGCACGCATCCTAGCGGTTCTTTCTTTGCACTCATCAATGGAAATTCTCATGGCTTTGAGAGACTCATTGATATCATGCTTAGGAGGAATAGATCTAAGCTTTCAAGAATCAACATCAAGAGAAATTCTATCAACGTTCCTAGCCAAATCATCAACTTTAAGCAATTTCTCTTCAACAAAGCATTGGAATTCTTTTGCGAATTCATAAATTCCTTAACACTATTCTCAAATTCAGAGGGCATCTTATTGAAATTTCCATAAGAGTTGTTGTAGTAATTTCCATAATTATTAGAGGGATTACTAGGATAAGGCCTAGGATTAAAGTTTCCTCTATACACGTTGTTACCAAAATTATTCCTACCAACAAAATTCACATCCATAGATTCATTATTGTTCTCAATCAAAGTAGACAAGGGCATATCATTAGGATCAGAAGAAACACTCTTACTAGCAAATAATTTCATAAGTTTATTCATCTTTCCACTCAAAGCATTAATTTCTTCTATCGCATGCACCTTTTTATTAGTAGATCTTTCAGTATGCCATTGAGAATAATTAAACATAATATTATCTAGAAGTTTAATAGCTTCTCCTAAAGTGATTTCCATAAAAGTGCCTCCCACGGCTGAATCTAAAAGATTTCTAGAAGCAAAATTCAATCCGGCAAAAAAAATTGTATAATCATCCACAAATTCAAACCATGAGTAGGGCTATTACGTATCATTAATTTCATCCTCTCCCAAGCTTGTGCAACATGTTCATGATCAAGTTGCTTAAAATTCATAATATCGTTTCTAAGGGAGATGATCTTAGCGGGAGGAAAATACTTAGAGATAAAAGCATCTTTGCACTTGTTCCAAGAATCAATACTATTTTTAGGCAAAGACTAAAACCAAGCTTTAGCATGATCTCTAAGCGAAAAAGGAAATAGCTTCAACTTAACAATATCGTTGTCCACATCTTTCTTCTTTTGCATATCACACAAATCAACGAAGCTATTTAGATGGGTAGAGGCATCTTCACTAGGAAGGCCGGAAAACGGATCTTTCATGACAAGATTCAGCAAAGCGGCATTAATTTCACAAGATTCAGCATCGGTAAGAGGAGCAATCGGAGTGCTAATAAAATCATTGTTTTTGGTATTGGTAAAGTCACATAATTTAGTGTTATCTTGAGCCATCGTGACAAGCAAACAATCCAACACACAAGCAAACAAAAAGCAAGCGGGCAAAAAGAGGAAAATAGAGAAAGAAAGGGAGGATAGAGAGAGAGAGGGCAAATAAAACGGTAAGGGTGAAGTGAGGGAGAGGAAAACGAGAGGCAAATGGCAAATAATGTAATGCGGGAGATAAGGGTTGTGATGGGTACTTGGTATGTTGACTTTTGCGTAGACTCCCCGGCAATGGCGCCAGAAATGGCTCGTTGTCGGGAGTCAAATCTTGACTTGCGCGAACCTTCCTGGCAACGGTGCCAGAAATGGCTCGTTGTCGGGAGTCAGATATTGACTTGACTTGCACGAACCTCCCTGGCAACGGTGCCAGAAATCTTCTTGCTACCTCTTGAGCACTGCGTTGGATTTCCTTGAAGAGGAAAGGATGATGCAGCAAAGTAGCGTAAGTATTTCCCTCGGTTTTTGAGAACCAAGGTATCAATCCAGTAGGCGGCTACGCGCGAGTCCCTCGTACCTACACAAAACAAATAACTCCTCGCAACCAACGCGATAAGGGGTTGTCAATCCCTTCATGGTCACTTACGAGAGTGAGATCTAATAGATATGATAGGATAATATTTTTGGTATTTTTGTGACAAATATGCAAAGTAAAATAAAAGCAAAGGAAATAACTAAGTATTGGAAGATTAATATGATGAAGATAGACCCGGGGGCCATAGGTTTCACTAGTGGCTTCTCTCAAGAGCATAAGTATTTGACGGTGGGTGAACGAATTACTGTTGAGCAATTGACAGAATTGAGCATAGTTATGAGAATATCTAGGTATGATCATGTATATAGGCATCACGTCCGAGACAAGTAGACCGACTCCTGCCTGCATCTACTACTATTACTTCACTCATCGACCGCTATCCAGCATGCATCTAGAGTATTAAGTTCATGAAAACAGAGTAAGAGCATTACTAGTAGAGCCCTCAAACCCTCAAACCCCTAAAAATAAGTGCTTTTTTTACAGTTTTTGTCGAAAAAAGCCGTAGATTAGAACCCCTTAACCCTCAAACCCTTAAAAAAATTTAAAGGTCCAACCCTCAAACCCTCTCCCAATCCTCAAAAGTAAGGGCTGGGGAGCAAAATCTACCCCAACCCTCATTTGGCGGTTATACTCGCGTGGGAGGGAAAATCCTCCCAACTCCCGCGCCCACGCCCGCGATCGCCGCTCTAGTCGCCCCCGTCACCGGCGGCCGCCCCGTAGACCTCCCGCGCGCAACGACAACGTCGTTCATGGGGAATATTCCATTATAAGGGTTGGTTTTGAGGGTTCTAATCTTTGCCCCTGTTTTTCAACCCGTAAAAGTGCACAAAAAGATCATTTTTGGACCCTTAAAACGCTAGTGAGGGTTTGAGGGTTTGAGGGTTCTACTAGTAATGCTCTAACGCCTTAAGCAAGATGACATGATGTAGAGGGATAAATTCATGCAATATGATAAAAAAACATCTTATTATCCTCGATGGCAACAATACAATACGTGCCTTCCTGCCCCTACTGTCACTGGGAAAGGACACCGCAAGATTGAAACCAAAGCTAAGCACTTCGCCCATTGCAAGAAAGATCAATCTAGTAGGCCAAACCAAACTGATAATTCGAAGAGACTTGCAAAGATAACTAATCATACATAAAAGAATTCAGAGAAGATTCAAATATTGTTCATAGATAATCTTGATCATAAACCCACAATTCATCGGTCTCAACAAACACACCGCAAAAAGAAGATTACATCGAATAGATCTCCACAAGAGAGGGGGAGAACATTGTATTGAGATCCAAAAAGAGAGAAGAAGCCATCTAGATAATAACTATGGACCCGAAGGTCTGAGGTAAACTACTCACACTTCATCGGAGAGGCTATGGTGTTGATGTAGAAGCCCTCCGTGATGGATGCCCCCTCCGGCGGAGCTCCGGAATAGGCCCCAAGATGGGATCTCGTGGATACAGAAGATTGCGGCGGTGGAATTAGGTTTTTGGCTCCGTTTCTGATCGTTTGGGGGTACGTAGGTATATATAGGAGGAAGGAGTACGTTGGTGGAGCAACAGGGGCCCCACGAGGGTGGAGGGCGCGCCTGGGGGGGTAGGCGCGCCCCCCTACCTCGTGGCTTCCTCCTTTATTTCTTGACGTAGGGTCCAAGTCTCCTGGATCATGTTCGTTCCGAAAATCACGTTCCCGAAGGTTTCATTCCGTTTGGACTCCGTTTGATATTCCTTTTCTGCGAAACTCTGAAATATGCAAAAAATAACAATTCTGGGCTGGGCCTCCGGTTAATAGGTTAGTCCCAAAAATAATATAAAAGCTGATAATAAAGCTCAATAATGTCCAAAACAGTAGATAATATAGCATGGAGCAATCAAAAATTATAGATACATTGGAGACGTATCATAGGCCGGTGGCGGAGGCGCCTGGAAGTAGGCCGGCGGCGGCGGCGGAGGCCGCGGCTGTGGCGGAGCCGTAGGAGGAGCGGCGCGGGGGGTGCCCGTGGCAAGCGCCGTGTGCGTGGCCCAGGACTTCACCATCTTCATCCTCCTTTCCTCCAACCGAAGATAGGCCACAACCCAAGGAAAGGTCGGGTCCGGAAGGAACGTGAGGTTGGAGGCCCCGTTGTTGAACTCTTCGTTCAGGCCAGCGGTGAGCGTGCTAAGGAGAAGATCGTCGGAGATCCGCTCCCCGAGGTCGCAAAGCTCGTCGGCAAGTTTCTTAAGGCGCATACAATAGTCGTCGATAGACGATTCAAGTTGATGGCAGCCAAAAAATTCTTGCTGAAGGAACACGCGGCGCTGGAGGGCGTTGTCGAGGAAGGGCCCGTTCAGCTTCGCCCACACCGTCTGCGTGTCATAAGTGTCGCAAATGATGGTGTGGAAGATGTCCTAGGAGATGGTTTGGTACAACCAGGGGGTGATGGTGGCGTCAATGGTCAGCCAGTCGTCGTCCGTGAACATGAGGTCGGAGTCGACGGAGCCATCAACGTGATCGATGAGGTGGTACTTGCGGAAGACTAAGGAGAAGTAGGTCTTCCAGGCGTAGTAGGTGGAGGTGGCGTAGTCGAGGATGACGGGCACGCGGGCGAAGATGTCGAGATCGCGAACGACTTCCACCGGGGAAGGAGCCGGACCTTCGAAGGGGTTGGAGGGGAGGGACGCGGCGGCGTGGGGAGAGGCCATCGGTGGGGAGGCGCGGCGGCCGAAGGGGGGTGGCAGCGCGGGTGGGTTGGGGCGATGGTGGCTCGGGTGAGGGAGGCGACGCGGCGTCCGAAGGGCGGCGGCGCGGTTGGAGGCAATCAGGAGGAAGGGGAGGGAGGCGGGTGGCGATCGGGAAGGAGGGAAGTGGAGGGAGGCGCGCGCGGCGGCGAGGAGCGGTGGCGGCAGCGGGGGGTTGCGGCAGCGGCGGCTAGGGTAGGGTAGGAGTGGAAGCTAGGTTAGGATCGGGAAGGAAATTGATACCATGTTGAAGGCAATGCAACTCTCGATGTGTTGATCGAGTGCACGGTGCATATATATAAGTACAAGGGCAGCCCTCAGTCTCATCTATACAAGAAAACTAGAGACGGGGTCAGTAGAAGATTATCCTAACAGATACATACACATAATATGTTCAACAGTTTCCGTCAATAGCGAGGCGCCTATGATGACTTCATCAATCTTAAAATAGATAACCCACGAGAAGGATGTTTTGTAGCGCTTTCTCATACAAAAGGAAAAGGCGTCACGACCGAAGATAAGAAAAGATCCCAGCTTTTCATTGCTATGTCGTGCCACCCCTCCTCTCAGAACCGGTTCTTATCCATAGATTTTCAGCTAAAAGATACGGTATATATATATATATATGAATGAAAGCTGGGGCCTTTGGTTCTTGGTACGACTAGGACTTTTTTTCATTTATTGGTCTAGTTGGAAAAATTCCCCCCAGCTCAGTTGTTCCGAGGCGATCACAGGGGTACGGTGTATATGCGTGCGTTCATAGAAATGAATATATGCGTGTATTTATGAGCATCGGCGCTTTTATTGTGTTTCTAAAAAAATGCCGAAAGATTTTCCCGAATTTTGGGGCCCCTTCATGCTATGGGTCTGGGCGATCGGCCGTTAGTCGGCGCCTAGGGCCGGCACTACTGGCTTCCTCGAGAGCTTTGCAGTTTTGAGGGTGTTTCCTTGCATCATGTGGGCAACGAAATTGTTATCTACATTGGGCATCGGGTGGTTGAGTATCTCAGCTGATCCTTGCGATTGATCTCCGTGAGTGTGTACTTCATCTCAGCAAGAGACATATTCCGAGATCGGACATATAATGCTTAACAGAATGGCCACACATTCCGAACAACCACAAAATTTTCAAAACTTTAAAATATAGCCTCCATGAAATTTTCATTAAATGTTGGTTTATGTATGATATTCCCCCTTTTGATACAGGGAGAATATCATACAGAAACCAACATTCGATGAAAACCGATGAAAACCACGAGAAGAAGATATTTTGAAGTTTCAAAAAAATCTGAAAAAAAATACGGGATGTTAAGAGGATGCTGCCTTATTGCCACAAATTTTTTAAGTTGAAATACATTACGAGATGTAAGCTATGAAAAAGATAAAATTAGCATTACGAGATGTGAGTTATGAAAAAAACAAAATCAACATGCAATAAAACACCACTTTAAAATATGATTTCTACGAAATTTTCATCGAATGTTGGTTTCCGTATGATATTCTCCCATTTTGATATGCTCCGTCCATTGTTGCGTAAATCCAGCCATGTAAATTGAAAAAACAGCTACCTGACAGCAGATATTGAGATGGTAAACCTTCAGTACATCATATGCTTGTCTCAGACATCAATACATCATAAAGTTACGGAACATCACAATTGCTGGGTGTCTGTCATTTTCATCAAATCACATAGACAATTGCTACCATTGCAATTTGCATCGATGGACGTGTCATTCTTTACAGAACGGGCAGACATTCCGAAAACCATAATTTTGACAGGTCCAATCCATTGTTGCATAAATTCAAGAGCTATCGGAGCCATGTAAATAGAAAAAACTACTGTATTTGAGCAGCAGACTGCTTCCAGCCTTCCAGTCGACATGCTCTGTTTTCACAAAAATATTCAGATCATAGGCTTCAGTTTTGCAGAGCAACCATATGCTTGTCTCAGACATCACTACATCAGTCACGGAACATGACAAATGCTGGGTGTCTAGGTGATTTTCATCAAATCACACAGGCAATTGCAATTTGCGTCGATAAGAAACAAAGAGGTTCAGCCTAAAAAACGAGAAGCAATAATAGAGAACAATCTCGCATGTTCAACAAAAGCTCGAAGTCGATAGATATATTCATCGATTCATGAGTACTACGTACAAGATTTCCCCAATGAATAAACAAAGGTATAGCAATTCGAGATTCATACAAACAGAATCCAATCTGTTGCTCCTATTACAATTTACGAGATATCAATATGCCAAGGCTCGCTGAGGTCCGCCGCGGTTGATCCGGCCGGCGCCGCTCCTCTGGTACGGATGGTGGCGGCAGCGCGCTGTAGACGTGGTCGACTCTGCTTCTGAAGCCAGGGGCGATGGAGGCGGCGTGCTGGGCATGTAGTCCGGCGACTCGGCGCTCCTGGAAGGAGTTGACGGTGTGTAATACGGCGACGCGCACGACTCGGCGTCAGACACCACCAGGGGCAACGGAGGCGGCGTGCTGGGCGTGTAATCCGGCGAACAAGCGTGCCCGGGACCGGGAGGACTCAACGGAGTATAGTAAGGTGATGAAGCAGCGTGCTCTGACGGCGTCAGGGGCGTGTAGTCTGGGGATGCGCCGCGCGGAGGAGACGGCTTCATGAAAGCGAGCCGAACAGGGCTCGACGAAGTGTACTCCAGTGACAGCGAAGGGCTCGCCGGAGTGTAGTCTGGGCTCGCGGGAGTGTAGTCGGGGCTCGCCGGAGTGTAGTCTGGGCTCGCGGGAGTGTAGTCGGGGCTCGCCGGAGTGTAGTCCGGGCTCGCCGGCGTGTAGTCGGGGCTCGCCGGAGTGTAGTCGGGGCTCGACGGACTGTAGTCAGGGCTCGATGGAGTGTAGTAGTCCTTGGAGCTCGCGAGCGGCGAAGGGCCCGATGGGGCGTACTCCTCGTAGTCGTAGTAGCCGGCAAACGACGGGTCGCAGAACTCGCCGCCGAAGCCGAGGCCCAGGATGAAGGGGGCGCACTGGGACGCACCCGGGGTGTACGACGGTGGCGGGAAGAACCCGGATGCGAGCGCCATGGTCGCCGTTTGGAGGTGGCCGGCGGGATCTACAACTAGAGCGCGTGCTTGCGTACGATGTGGAGAGAGGCGGAGGAGGGGAAGAGCGCGATCGAATCAGTCGGGGCGGAGGCATAATATAGCCGCGTGATCGCGTGGCGGTCACGCACGCCTGCGAGTTCGTCCGGAGTCGGATTCGAAATGCCGAGCTCTCCCCGAGTTCTCCCCGGAGCCCATAACACAACGCAACGCGGCGGGAACGCGCAATCTGGCCGAGTCTGTCACGCATTCAGTTCAAGGGCAGTTCAAACTTCTGCGATCAATTTTGATGTTATTTCTCTTTTCGCTTCGATTCCTATCCCTTTCGGCGTCTTCAGGTGAGCTCCTACTACTCCCGGTGACTTGTGTCTCGGCACTTTAGGTTAATTGCTTTGCTATGTGCCACAGATAGCTCATGTGTTGCATTTGCCATGCCTATTATAGACAGACAGTACTGAATGTGTTTCTAGGTTTAGACAGACAATGTCTTTCATGCCATTTGTTCAACATCAGACAGCATTTGCCATTTGCCACATGTTTCAGTTAAGTAGAGATGCTATGCTAGTAATTCGTTCCTTTTCTTCTAAAATTGGCAAATTTATCAGTCTCTGTTCCGTGGGGAATGATGAATGGATTCGTGATGGCCGCAGATAAACACTTGCAACGGCTTCTACTATGACTACTTCACCCCCAACTCCACCTGTAATGTCTGAGTTTTGTTACTGATGATGATAGCAGTAAAGTTTTGTGCACAGTAAATTGACATATGAAAGTAATCTGTTAATCTGAATTTTGTTACTGATGATGACAGTAAATTTGTGCACTGTAATTTGTTAATCTGGACAGCTCAGTAGTTAATACGTTCAGTTAACCAAAGTTTAGTTCTTGTGCACTGTAATTTGTTAACCTATTACTCCATTTGTTAGTGAATTTTGCTCCTGGGGTTTAGTAGTGAGATAGAACGTGCATGGTCCAGCATTCAGTTGGAGTATTGCCTAGGTTCAATTAGGTTCAGTAGTGCTCCTAGGTTTAAATTTTTGCTCCTGTGCTATACTTTGACAGCCTGGAGTATTATTTCCAAATACCAGTAGTAGTGACCAGTGTAGTGCAGTGTACTGTATTTCCCGCTCTTCTCAAATTGGGGCATGTACCGTTCCCTCCTTAAATTAATCCAAATAGTCCAAATTGTTCAAATTAATTCAATTATTATTCCAAATTATTCAAAATAATCCAAATAATTCAAATTAAACCAATTAACCCATTAGTCCAAACTAGTACAGTATGGTACAATATTATAAAAAAAGATTTCTATTTTTGTGCCCCTTCCTTCCTTAGTTGTGCTCACTTTTACCCCACCTAGTTAATATTGCTCACTTTCCCCCCTCTTCTACTCACCTCCGCCTCACAAAAGGCCAAATGATGTCTTGCCGTCGAGTCAATGTCATTGACCGTCATTTCGCCAGGTACTGACGCGTGGGACCCATGAAAAGCTGACCAGTGGGACCGGCTAGTAGATGGTTGGATCATTTGCCTCATAAAAAATGGGGATGAAATCTCTCTCTCTCTCTCTCTCTCTCTCTCTCATTTTGCATCCCACCGCAGGTCGAGCAGCCCATCCCACCTCCCCCACCCCAAATCCTGCAGCCGTCGTCATACCCCCAACCACGCACCGGCTTGGAGCGGCAACTTGCCTCGTCAGGTTTGGAGGTGGAGCAGCGAGCTGCCTCGCTCGTATCCGGCGGGCTCGACGGGCCACACAGCCGGCTTTTATGCCGATGAACTGCTCTTCCTGCCCGTTGGATGCCATCGAAAGGGTGGAGAAAATGGTGGAAGGAGGTGGGGAGCGGCGGAGTGGTGCGATTCTTGCCCGCCGTCTGGCCTCCTTTAAATAGCGGGCGGACGGGAGGAGCTTTGCTCGGCGTTGTGTTTAGTGCCACCCGCTCGTCAACGGACGTGTGGCCGGAGTAGATTTCTTGGCCTCCACATGGGTTTAATGGAAATGTTTGAATGCGGCGAGGAGGCATGTTCAGCCGGGCGTGCAGCGGGTGGCGCCCTCAGCCAACACGTCGCTTCAATAGCGAAGGCAATGAGAGGTCGTGTCCGCCCTGATCCATCTTCAATGTGGAGCGACGCGCTCTACAGCGGCATGAATGCGGGCGCTCGCGCCGGGCGGGAACGCGCATGGGCGAGGGAGGAAGGGGTTTGGGTGGGCCAGTGTGATCAAAGGCGGGCTTGGTTGTTGTCCGAATGCCCGCAAAACCCCCTGTCGGTGTCAAAACCGGCCGATCTCGGGTAGGGGGTCCCGAAATGTGCTCTGAGGATCGAAGGTAACAGGAGACAAAGGGGGCACGATGTTTACCTAGGTTCGGGTCCTCTTAATGGAGGTAAAACCCTACTTCCTGCTTGATTGACTTTGATGAGTATAGGAGTTACAAGAGTTGATCTACCTCGAGATCGTAATGGCTAAACCCTAGATGTCTAGCCTATGTGAATTCTGATAGCCTCTACGGACTAAATCCTCTGGTTTATATAGACACCAGAGGGGCCTAGGGTTGTACAGCGTCGGCTTGCAGAAGAAGGAAATTACATATCCGGACACCAATCTTGCTATCCACGCATAGGAGAGTCCTATGCGGACACGGGGGAAGGCCTTCTACTTTATATCTTCACGGCCCTTAGGTCCGGCCCATATCACACAGCCCGGACACCCGAGGACCCCTTAATCCAGGACTCCCTCAGTAGCCCCTGAACCAATCTTCAATGACGATATGTTCGGCATACGGATTGCCTTCGGCATTGCAAAGCGAGTTCCTCCTCCCAAATACTTCAAGGCAATCTTCTGAATAAAACAATTGTATCCGGCTCTGCATTACAATCACAACCCTCAACCACGAAGGCAAAATATTTAATCAAAGTAATGTCTCTCAACTGACAACTTTTTGGCGAAACACCACGTTTGGCTCGTTTAACATTTCGAACCGTTTCGTGCCTCCCGCTTCGTGTTTCGAGGCACGGCCTCCATTGACACGTCCTGTTAAAACAGATATCATGTCCACTTATCTTGGGATCCTCATCAATACGGGTTTGGGTAATCCAACTGTGCCGTTCACACAACCCCTTGGGAACAGGCGAGCTTTAAGGCTTGAGGGGGGTGGCGCTTGATATTCACTGCCTATATAAGTGGACAAAGATCCCTCTTTTCTCCCCACGCCTTCTTCCTTCTCCTGCTTTCCCATCCTCAAGCTCCAGCGCCCAAACTTCGATCTTTCCCACCGCCACCAACCTCTCCAGCCATGTCCGGATCTGGCTCGAAGGGCAAGTGGGAGGCCTCCTCCGTCACGGAGAAGGATATAAAGGACCTCCGAGAGGCGGGGTACTTGTCTGTGGACATCGCACATAGGCTCCCTGCCAAGGAGCAAGTCATCCCCACCCCCGAGCCCGGCGAAAGGGTTGTATTCTTCCCCCACTTTCTCCGTGGACTAGGGTTTCCACTCCACCCCTTAGTCTGCGGCCTCATGTTCTACTATGGTCTAGATTTCCATGATCTAGCCCCAAACTCTTTCCTCCACATCTCGGCGTTTATCGTCGTGTGCAAGGCGCTACTCCGCATCCCCCACACTTCGGCCTATGGCTAAAAGTCTTCAATGTGAAGCCGAAGGTGGTCGACGGGCAGCATGCGGACTATGGCGGCGCCATGGTGAGCAAGCTCCCCAACACCACTTGGCCTAAAGGGGCCTTCATGGAGACTGTCAAGGTGTGGCAGCAGGAGTGGTTCTACATCACCGAACCACGCGGCCCCTGATGGGCGGTGAGGGAGTCCTGGATTAAGGGGTCCTCGGGTGTCCGACCTATTGGACATGGGCCGGACTGATGGGCCGTGAAGATACAAGACAGAAGACTCTCTCCCGTGTCCGGATGGGACTCTCCTTGGCGTGGATGGCAAGCCTGGCGTTCAGATACGAAGATTCCTTTCTCTATAACTGACTTTGTACAACCCTAGTCCCCTACGTTGTCTATATAAACCGGAGGGTTTAGTCCGTAGAGGCAATCATAATCTTACAAGCTAAACTTTTAGGGTTTTAGCCATTACGATCTCGTGGTAGATCAACTCTTGTAGTCCTCATACTCATCAATATCAATCAAGAAGGACGTAGGGTATTACCTCCATCAAGAGGGCCCGAACCTGGGTAAAACATCGTCTTCCCTGCCTCCTGTTACCATCAACCTTAGACGCACAGTTCGGGACCCCCTACCCGAGATCCGCCGGTTTTGACACCGACATTGGTGCTTTCATTGAGAGTTCCATTGTGTCGCTGTCAGAAGGTTCGATGGCTCCGTCCATCATATGCAACGATGCTACCCTAGGGGAGGTTTTTCTGCCCGGCCAGATCTTCGTATTCGGCGGCTTCGCACTGCGGGCCAACTCGCTTGGCCATCTAGAGCAGATCGACAGCTACGCCCCAGGTCACCAGATTAGTTTTGGAAATCTAGACTATGTCGTTGATATCCGAGAAGACTTGATCTTCCAAGGATTCGCGCCCTCAATCTCCGCCCTGGCCTTAGTGATGGGGAACGTAGTAATTTCAAAAAAAAATCCTATGCACACGCAAGATCATGGTGATGCATAGCAGCGAGAGGGAAGAGTATTGTCCACGTACCCTCGTAGACCGTAAGCGGAAGCGTTATGAGAACGCGGTTGATGTAGTCGTACGTCTTCACGATCCGACCGATCCAAGTACCGAATGTACGACACCTCCGAGTTCAGCACACATTTATCTCGGTGACGTCCCACGAAATCCGATCAAGCAGAGCTTCGAGGGAGAGTTCCGTCAGCACGGCGGCGTGATGACGGTGATGATGGTGCTACCGACGCAGGGCTTCGCCTAAGCACCGCTACGATATGACCGAGATGGATTATGGTGGAGGGGGGCACCGCACACGGCTAAAAGATCAACTGATCAACTTGTGTGTCTATGGGGTGCCCCCTGGCCACATATATAAAGGAGCAAGGGGAGGGGGCCGGTGGCCTCATAGGGTGCGCCCAAGGGGGGAATCCTACTCCTACTAGAAGTAGGTTCCCCCTTTCCTAGTCCAACTAGGAGGGGAAGGAAAGAGGAGGAGAGGAGAAGGAAAGAGGGGGCCGGCCCCCAAAGCCCTAAACCAATTAGGTTTGGGCCTAGGGGTGCACCCCACACTTCCTTGCTGCCCTCTATTTCCACTAAAGCCCACGAAGACCCATTGACCCTCCCGGCGAATTCCTGTAACTCTCCGGTACTCCGAAAAATACCCGAATCACTCGGAACCTTTCCGATGTCCGAATATAGTCGTCCAATATATCGATCTTTACGTCTCGACCATTTTGAGACTCGTCGTCATGTTCACGATCTCATCCGGGACTCCGAACTACCTTCGGTACATCAAAACACATAAACTCATATTACCGATCGTCACCGAACTTTAAGCGTGCGGACCCTACGGGTTCGAGAACTGTGTAGACATGACCGAGACTCGTCTCCGGTCAATAACCAATATCGGAACCTGGATGCTCATATTGGTTCCTACATATTCTACGAAGATCTTTATCGGTCAAACCGCATAACAACATACGTTGTTTCCTTTGTCATCGGTATGTTACTTGCCCAAGATTCGATCGTCAGCATCTCAATACCTAGCTCAATCTCATTACCGGCAAGTCTCTTTACTCGTTCCATAATGCATCATCCCACAACTAACTCATTAGTCACAATGCTTGCAAGGCTTATAGTGATGTGCATTGCCGAGAGGGCCCAGAGATACCTCTCCGACAATCGGAGTGACAAATCCTAATCTCGATCTATGCCAACTCAACAAGTACCATCGGAGACACCTGTAGAGCACCTTTATAATCACCCAGTTACGTTGTGATGTTTGGTAGCACACAAAGTGTTCCTCTGGTACTCAGGAGTTGCATAATCTCATAGTCATAGGAACATGTATAAGTCATGAAGAAAGCAATAGCAACAAACTAAACGATCATCGTGCTAAGCTAACGGATGGGTCAAGTCAATCACATCATTCTCTAATGATGTGATCCCATTAATCAAATGACAACTCATGTCTATGGTTAGGAAACATAACAATCATTGATTCAATGAGCTAGTCAAGTAGAGGCAAACTAGTGACACTCTATTTTTCTATGTATTCACACATGTACTAAGTTTCCGGTTAATACAATTCTAGCCTGAATAATAAACATTTATCAGGATATAAGGAATAAAAATAACAACTTTATTATTGCCTATAGGGCATATTTCCTTCACTTAGATCCGGAGCGTATCGCTAGGTCCGAAGACAGGCTCCCTGAGCTCGCCAGACTATCTGCGGCCACTGAGCCCATTGTGGGAGAGCCAGGGGAAGTAGTGTCGCTGGCAGCCATCATGGAGCCGGACCCTTCTCCGGACATGGGCTCCGAATCCTTGGAGTCAGCAGCGTGTGAGTTCGCCCAAGGAGTCCCCCTCTCACCGTACTCCACGGGCTCTCTTCTCTTGGGCCAAACCTCGCCCTTAAGCGAGGCCCTAGACTTAATGCGATCCCTTGTCATTACAGAGGAGCAACGTCCGAACTATGCCCAGCCCGAACTAGGGGCTGAGAGCAGGGAATTTTACGTCCCACCCACCACCCACTTTATAGCCATTGTCGAGGACCTTACAGACATGCTCGATTACGACTCCGAAAACATCGACGGTATGGACGACGATGCCGGAGAAGAGGAGGCCCAAAACCCGCCGTTTACCGGACGCTGGACGGCCACCTCTTCGTATGACGTGTACATGATGGATACACCAAAAGAAGCTAATGGCGATGACAAAGAAAATCCAGTAGAGGATAAACCTCCCGAGATACAACCAAAGCGCCGACGGCGCCGCTCTAAATCACATCGCAGCAAAGACAGCAATACCGGCACGAGAGACAACAACACTCCGGATGATGCCGAAGACCAAGAAAACCCCATCGAGCAAAACTCTGAACAAGACGATCGGGAGGATGGGCAAGTTAGCCCTAACGAACAGGTTGCAAACGAAGACTCGGAGGACAGTAACTATCTTTCGCTCTCCGAGGATGAGGTGAGCCTCGGCAACGAGGATTTTATCATGCCTGAGGAACCTCTCGAGCAGGAGCGCTTTAAGCGCCGGCTAATAGCCACTGCGAGGTGCCTAAAAAAGAAGCAGCAGCAGCTTCAAGCTGATCAAGATATGCTAAATGATAGATAGACTAATGTCCTGGCAGCCAAGGAATACGGTATCGAGCGCCCAACCCAGAGTTACCCGAAGCGCAAATTGCTACCTCAATTCGATGACGAGGCACTTGAGCCCGTACCATCAGCGCGTAATGTGGTTGATCGACTACCACGTGGCCGGGACAAAGCGGCAACTCAAGCCGAACACCAGCCCATCCCACCTCGCCGTAAAGGCAGAGATAAAATAGCTCGGGAATATACATATGTAGGATCGAAAATATGTCTAGAGGGGGGTGATTAGACTACTTGACCAAATAAAAATCTAGCCTTTTCCGGCAGATTTTAGCAACTTAGCACAAATCAAGTAAACAACCTACACATTCAAATCTAAGAGTATAGCAGCGGAATGTAAAACAATTGCATATGAAGGTAAAGGGAGGAGTTTGGAGGGAGCAAATGCAATGTAGACACGGAGATTTTTGGCTTGGTTCCGATAGGTGGTGCTATCGTACATCCACGTTGATGAAGACTTCAACCCACGAAGGGTAACGGTTGGGCGAGTCCACGGAGGGCTCCACCCACGAAGGTTCCACAAAGAAGCAACCTTGTCTATCCCACCATGGCCATCGCCCACGAAGGACTTGCCTCACTAGGGTAGATCTTCACAAAGTAGGCGATCTCCTTGCCCATACAAACTCCTTGGTTCAACTCCACAATCTTGATGGAGGCTCCCAAGTGACACCTAACCAATTTAGGAGACAACACTCTCCAAAAGGTAATAGATGGTGTGTTGATGATGAACTCCTTGCTCTTGTGCTTCAAATGATAGTCTCCCCAACACTCAACTCTCTCTCATAGGATTGGATTTGGTAGAAAGATGATTTGAGTGGAAAGCAACTTGGGAAAGGCTAGAGATCAAGATTTATGTGGTTGGAATGAAATATCTTGACCTCGACACAAGTGTAGGTGGTTCTCTCTCAGAAAATGTATGTTGGAAGTGTAGGCATATTCTGATGGCTCTCTCCATTAATGAAGAGTGGATGGAGGGGTATATATAGCCTCCACACAACATCTAACTGTTACACACAAATCACCAAACTCGGTGGGACCGAAGTATAAAACTCGATCAGACCGATTTAGTTCAAAATGTGAACGTTAGGATTTTCGGTGGGACCGACATGTCAACTCGGTGGGACCGATTCGATTAGGGTTAGGGCATAAGTTAATCTCGGTGAGACCGATTACACAAACTCGGTGGGACCAATTTTGGTAATAGACAAACAGAGAGTTGGTCAGGCAAACTCGGGGGGGGGCCGATTTGCTCATTTTGGTTAGACCGAAATGCTACGAAGGGGAAACAGAGAGTTTGCATTGCAATCTCGATGGGACCAATCGCTCATCTCGGTTAGACCGAAATGTTGCAAAGGGAAATAGAGAGTTTGCAATCCCATCTCGGTGAGACCAAGATCCCTATCGGTTAGACCGAAGTGACTAGGGTTTCTGGCAGTGGCTATGTCAAGTGAACTCGGTGGCGCCGGATAGAAGATTTCGGTGGGGCTGAGTTTGACTTTTGGTTTGGGACATATGTGGATATGAGAAAGAAGTTGAGGGTTTTTGGAGCATATCACTAAGCACTTTGAGCAAGTAACTCATTAAGCAACACCTCACCCCCTTTTAATAGTATTGGCTTTTCCTATGGACTCAATGTGATCTTGGATCACTAAAAGTAAAATGTAGAGTCTTGTGCTTTGAGCTTGAGCCAATCTTTTGTCCTTAGCATTTTGAGGGGTCCACTTTATAATCCATGCCATTCCAATCATTGAGCTTTCTGAAATATTTATCTTGAAATAGCATTAGCCCAATGAGCTATATGTTGTTAGGAATTACCAAAACCACCCAGGGATAGTTGCACTTTCAACATACGACCTGCGGCAGGACCTGAAGAATAAAGCAGGTCTGGCCAGGTCGATCTACGGATCACGGGGGCATGCCCTGACGCGCGACGATGGCTATCAAGCCGAACATGACAAGCACAATCACGTCCGGGCCGAAAACCGCAGACGGACTCCATCCAAACTACGTCACGATCTGGCCCGATATGGAGGCGCCGCACACCCCCTCTGCTTCACTGATGAAGTAGTGGAACATGAATTCCCAGAAGGGTTCAAACCCATGAATATCGAATCATATGACGGAACAACAGATCCCGCGGAATGGACTGAAGACTTTATTCTTCATATTCACATGGCCCGCGGTGATGATCTTCATGCCATCAAATACCTCCCCCTAAAACTCAAGGGACCGGCCCGGCACTGGTTGAACAGCCTGCCTGAAAACTCTATTGGCAGCTAGGAAGACCTAGAAGACGCCTTCCACGACAATTTCCAAGGCACATACGTCAGACCTCCGGATGCCGATGACTTAAGTCACATAGTTCAACAGCCCGGAGAGTCAGCCAGGAAATTCTGGACCAGGTTCTTAACTAAAAAGAACTAGATCGTCGACTGCCCGGATGCCGAAGCCCTAGCGGCCTTTAAGCATAGCATCCGTGACGAATGGCTCGCCCGACACCTTGGCCAATAAAAGCCGAAGTCCATGGCTGCCCTCACGGCACTTATGACCCGCTTCTATGCGGGCGAAGATAGTTGGCTAGCCCATAGCAATAATAATGCAAGCGAACCTGGCACCTCCGAAACCAAGAATAGCAACGGCAAGACCCGACGCAACAAGCATAAGCATCGAAACAATGGTGACAATACTGATGACACGGCGGTCAATGCCGGATTCAGTGGCTCCAAGTCATGTCAGCGGAAGAAGCCATATAAAAGGAATTATCAAGGCTCTTCCAGCCTGGACCGCATACTCGATCGTCCATGTCAGATCCACGGCACCCCTGATAAACCAGCCAATCATACCCACCGGAGTTGTTGGGTCTTTAAACAAGCCGGCAAGTTAAATGTCGAAGACAAGGAGAAGGGGTCGCAAAGCGAGAATGACGACGAGGAGCCCAGTACGCCGAACACAGGGGGACAGAAGAAGTTTCCCCCCAGAATAAAACGGTGAACATGATATATGTTACCCATATCCCCAAGAGGGAGCGCAAACGTGCGCTCAGGGACGTCTATGCGATAGAGCCAGTCGCCCCAAAATTCAACCCATGGTCGTCTTGCCCAATCACCTTTGATCGCAGAGACCATCCGCCAGTATCCGTCATGGCGGTTCAGCCGCACTGGTCCTTGACCCAATAATTGATGGATTCCACCTCACACGAGTCCTTATGGACAGTGGCAGCGGCCTCAACCTGCTCTATCAGGATACAATGCGCAAAATGGGCATCGACCCATCGAGGATCAAGCCCACCAAAACTACCTTTAAAGGAGTTATACCAGGTGTAGAGGCCCGCTGCACGGGCTCAATCACATTGGAGGTCGTCTTCGGATCTCCGGACAACTTCCAAAGCAAAGAGTTAATCTTCGATATCGTCTCGTTCCGCAGCGGCTATCACGCACTGCTCGGATGAACCGCGTTTGCTCGATTCAATGCGGTGCCGCACTATGCTTATCTCAAGCTTAAGATGCCCGAACCACGCGGTGTCATCACAGTCAATGGAAACACGGAGCGCTCCCTCTGTACTGAAGAGCACACTGCGGCCCTAGCAGCAGAAGTACAGAGTAGCCTTAACAAGCAGAACCTTAATTCGGCGGCCACACTCCCGGACACTGTCATACGAGTCTGGACTACTCTGTAGCAGGACAGTCCAGCTCGTCAGGAACTCGACTAGCAATTCGGCCTCCGTCTCAGTCCTGACCAAATGGCGGCATACGTACCGCATGTACATAACTACGCACTAAAAATACCATGGGCAGAGACGGAGGCATAACCAGACTATGGTCCACAATATGACTCGACCCTCCCTGGACACACATACTTTCACTTTTCTTTTTATCCTTTTCAGGTTTCTTTTCCACGGGCCCCTCTCGACGGCCTGATAATCGGTCCTTTCGAAGGACGGATATACCAAGGCGGCAAGTAGCACAGACGTGTGGGGGAATCTCTAGATGTTCTTCTCAATGATCATTCTACCTGTTTTCAGGACCCGTACGCAGCTCCTCCTTGATCTTGGCAAGTTAAATAGCCATTGTTGCTTATCGCACTATTTGTACAAATACGCTTTGACATATTAATCAAAATTATAATGAACATAGTTTGCGGCCCAACTCATGTGGCACTGGCTTTTTACTTCATTTTATTTTGCTATTCTTATCAATTGCATCTGTACACTTTGGTACACCGTAATTCGCCAGGGGCTTTATTGCGCTCCATTCTATGGCAACAAGTCCGAACACTTTTACAGTATAGTTCGACCCCCGAATTTAGCATTATATGCATCGGCTCCGAATCATGTCTTTGGTCAATAGTTGGGTTGCCCGACTCTTGTGCTTACTACCTTACGTTCCGCTCTATCGGCTAGGGTAGTAAAGGGACAACTACTGCGATTGTGTCCTGGTTTATCCAGATGAGCACCTCAGTAGAGAAAGCCAAAAACTGATTGTCATGATGCGGCGTGAGCCGGTCACCTCTTCGGAGGTTAAAATCTCTTGCGATTTTTTCCGCATTATGCGACGGATCGGCCTTCACCCGATCAGGTGTCTACAGCACCCTAGTCCGGACTAACGAATACTAGGGGCTGCGCCTACATTTTTATTGTCAAACTCCTATGGCTAAGTGAGGATGATAAAGCCACATAGTTTGATTGCCTGGTTCGTTGCGCTAAACACCTCCTTCAAGGACCAAATTCTTGGATCAAGAGTGTTTAGATTCCATCCCGAACACCCCTGTACTACCTACGTGGGGGCTGAAGCCGACGACTGACCAACTCTCAGATTTAATAAAAACGGCCACACAGGAGGAAAAAGTTTAAATAATAAACAAGCATTATATTACATAACGGCTTTGTTTCATCATACAGGGCGAGATAACATGAATGTATTCATTCAAAGATAATGTCTTTTGAACACTGGCCCTCTACAATACGGGATCCCTTGAGAACATCATCATACCACTCCGGCGTGCGGTGCTCCTTGCCAGCGGGCGGTCCCTCGGTCGCGAGCTTGACGGCGTCCATCTTCGCCCACTGCACCTTAACACAGGCGAAGGCCATCCGCACACCCTCTGTGCAGACTGACCGCTTGATAACGTCAAGCCGGGGCAGGCATTAACCAGCTGCTTCATGAGCCCGAAGTAGCTGTTGGGTATGACTTCGGCAGGCCATAGCCGTATTATTAGGTCCTTCATGGCTAGTTCGGCCACCCTATGCAGTTCGACCAGTTGTTTCAGCTGATCGCAAAAGGGCACCGGATGTTCTGGCGCAAGGTATTGCGACCAGAACAACTTCTCCGTCGAACTCCCTTCTTCGGCTCGGAAGAACTCCGCAGCGTCGGCAACACTGCGCGGCAGATCCGCAAACGCCCCTAGAGAACTCCAAATCCGGGTCAGAAAGAGGAACCTTTTCTTCACATACTTGCTCGGCATAATAAAGGCCTTACCCGCCGTGATTTTTCTGGCCTCCTGGATTTCCTGGAGGGCCCTGGGCTTTAAACCAGGCATCTTGTGTGCTTTGGCGGGCCTTGGTGAGTTTGGACTCTTGATCCACAATGTGGTGCTCCAGGGACTCGTATTTCTTCACGGTGTCCTGGAGCTCCTGCTGGACCTCACCGACCCTGGCCTCATGCTTTTTGCGGGCGGCTTGTTCCTTTGCCGCTCTCTCCACGGCCTCGGCCAGCGCCTTTTTGAGGACCCCACCTCGGTCGCCGCTCCTAACAAAATATCATGGCACTATGGTCAGCACAAATCATTCATCCTTTCTGGATATACAAAAGGTCATTGCATACCTTGCTTGTCTTCTACTCCCTCCATCTGAAAAAGCTTGTCCCTCGAATGCATGTATCTAGAACCAAGTTAGTGCTAGATACATCCATTTGAATAACAAGCTTGGGACAAGCTTTTCCGGACGGAGGGAGTAGCTGCTTTTTTACACAGCCGAGCTCTTCCTCGGGCCGCTCCAGACTCTACTTTAGTCCGGAGACCTCAGCAGCATGAGAGGTCGCAGCCAGCAACCATATGCTTTGATCACACTATCAAAGTGTATATTCCAACTCCGAGAGGCTTGCACCAGTCCATAAATGGATCGCTGGAGCTTGCACACTTTGTTGGCATCTTTAGGATCGACAAAACCTTCCGGTAGCATCATATACAACTCTTCTTTAAGAAATCCATTAAGGAATGCAGTTTTGACATCCATTTGCCAAATTTCATAATCATAAAATGCGGCAATTGCTAACATGATTTGGACAGACTTAAGCGCCGCTACGAGTGAGAAAATCTCATCGTAGTCAACACCTTGAACTTGTCGAAAACATTTTGCGACAAGTCGAGCTTTGTAGATAGTAACACTACCATTAGCGTCCATCTTTCTCTTGAAGATCCAGTTATTCTCTATGGCTCGCCGATCCTTAGGCAAGTCAATCAAAGTCCATACTTTGTTCTCATACATGGATCCCATCTCAGATTTCATCGCCTCAAGCCATTTCGTGGAATCTGGCTCATCATCGCTTCCTCATAGTTCGCAGGGTTGTCATAGTCTAGTAACATGACTTCTAGAACAGGATTACCGTACCACTCTCGTGCGGAACGTACTCTGGTTGACCTACAAGGTTCGGTGGTAACTTGATCTGAAGTTTCATTATCATCATCATTAACTTCCTCACTAATTGGTGTAGGTATCACTGGAACTGATTCCTGTGATGAACTACTTTCCAATTCGGGAGAAGGTACAATTACCTTATCAAGTTCTACTTTCCTCCCACTCACTTCTTTTGAGAGAAACTCCTTCTCTAGAAAGGATCCATTCTTAGCAACGAATATCTTGCCTTTGGATCTGTGATAGAAGGTGTACCCAACAGTTTCTTTTGGGTATCCTATGAAGACACATTTCTCCGATTTGGGTTCGAGCTTATCAGGTTGAAGCTTTTTCACATAAGCATCGCAGCCCCAAACTTTAAGAAATGACAGCCTAGGTTTCTTGCTAAACCACGGTTCATATGGTGGCATCTCAACGGATTTAGATGGTGCTCTATTTAACGTGAATGCAGTTGTCTCTAATGCATAACCCCAAAATGATAGTGGTAAATCGGTAAGAGACATCATAGATCGCACCATATCTAATAAAGTACGGTTACGACATTCGGACACACCATTACGCTGTGGTGTTCCAGGTGGCGTGAGTTGTGAAACTATTCCACATTGTTTCAAATGAAGACCAAACTCATAACTCAAATATTCACCTCCATGATCAGATCGTAGAAACTTTATTTTCTTGTTACGATGATTTTCCACTTCACTCTGAAATTCTTTAAACTTTTCAAATGTTTCAGACTTATGTTTCATTAAGTATATATTCCCATATCTTCTCAAATCATCTGTGAAGGTTAGAAAATAACGATACCCGCCGCGAGACTCAACACTCATTGGACCGCATACGTCAGTATGTATTATTTCTAGTAAGTCGGTGGCTCGCTCCATTGTTCCGTAGAATGGAGTCTTAGTCATCTTGCCCATGAGGCATGGTTCGCAAGCATCAAGTGATTCATAATCAAGTGATTCCAAAAGCCCATCAGCATGGAGTTTCTTCATGCACTTTACACCAATATGACCTAAACGTCAGTGCCACAAATATGTTGCACTATCATTATCAACTTTGCATCGTTTGGCATCAATATTATGAATATGTGTATCTCTACGATCGAGATTCAATAAGCCATTCACATTGGGTGTAAGACCATAGAAGGTTTTATTGATATAAACAGAACAACAATTGTTCTCTGACTTAAATGAATAACTGTATTGCAATAAACATGATCTAATCATATTAATGCTCAACGCAAACACCAAATAATATTTATTTAGGTTCAATTCTAACCCCGAAGGTAGAGGGAGTGTGCAATGGTGATCTTATCAACCTTGGAATTACTTCCAACACACGCCGTCACCTCGTCCTTAACTAGTCTTTGTTTATCTTGCAACTCCTGTTTCAAGTTACTACTCTTAGCAACTGAACCGGTATCAAATACCCTGGGGTTACTATGAACACTAGTAAAGTACACATCAATAACATGTATATCAAATATACTTTTGTTCACTTTTCCATCCTTCTTGTCCGCCAAGTATTTGGGATAGTTCCACTTCCAGTGACCATTCCCTTTGCAGTAGAAGCACTCGGTTTCAGGCTTACGTCTAGCTTTGGGCTTCTTCATGGGAGTGGCAACTTGCTTGCCATTCTTCTAGAAGTTCCCTTTCTTTCCCTTAGCCTTTTACTTGAAACTAGTGGTCTTGTCAACCATCAACACTTGATGTTTTTTCTTGATTTCTACCTTCGCTGATTTTAGCATCGCGAAGAGGTTGGGAATCGTTTCCTTTATCCCTTGCATGTTTATAGTTCATCACGAAGTTCTAGTAACTTGGTGATAGCGACTAGAGAACTCTGTCAATCACTATCTTATCTAGAAGATTAACTCCCACTTGATCCAAGTGATTGTAGTACTCAGACATTCTGAGCACACGCTCACTAGCTGAGCTATTCTCCTCCATCTTGTAGGCAAAGTACTTGTCAGAGGTCTCATACCTCTTAACATGGGCATGAGTCTGAAATACCAATTTCAGTTCTTGGAACATCTCATATGCTCTGTGGCGTTCAAAACGTTTTTGAAGTCCTGGTACTAAGCCGTAAAGTATGGCGCACTAAACTATCAAGTAGTCATCATACCAAGCTTGCCAAACATTCATAACGTCTGCATCAGCTCTTGTAATTGGTCTATCACCTAGCAGTGCATCAAGGAAATAATTTTTCTGTGCAACAATGAGGATAATCCTCAGATCATGGACCCAGTCCACATCATTGCTACTATCATCTTTCAACTTAGTTTTCTCTAGGAACATATCATAAATAAAACGGGGAAGCTATACATGAGCTATTGATCTACAACATAGATATGCAAATACTATCAGGACTAAGTTCATGATAAATTAAAGTTCAATTAATCATATTACTTAAGAACTCCCACTTAGATAGACATCCCTCTAGTCATCTAAATGATCACGTGATCCATATCAACTAAACCATGTCCGATCATCACGTGAGATGGAGTAGTTTTCAATGGTGAACATCACTATGTTGATCATATCTACTATATGATTCACGTTCGACCTTTTGGCCTCAATGTTCCGAGGCCATATCTGCATATGCTAGGCTCGTCAAGTTTAACCCAAGTATTCTGCATGTGCAAAACTGGCTTGCACCCATTGTATGTGAATGTAGAGCTTATCATACCCGATCATCACGTGGTATCTCGGCACGACAAACTATAGCAATGGTAAATACTCAGGGAGAACACTTATACCTTGAAATTTAGTGAGGGGTCATCTTATAATGCTACCGCCGTACTAAGCAAAATAAGATGCATAAAAGATAAACATCATATGCAATCAAAATATGTGACATGATATGGCCATCATCATCTTGTGCCTTTGATTTCCATCTCCAAAGTACTGTCATGATCTCCATCGTCATCGGCATGACACCATGATCTCCATCATCTTGATCTCTATCAACGTGTCATCACATGGTCGGCTCGCCAATTATTGCTATCGCATAGCGATAAAGTAAAGCAATTATATGGCACTTGCATCTTATACAATAAAGCGACAACCATAAGGCTCCTGCTAGTTGCCGATAACTTTTACAAAACATGATCATCTCATACAACAATTTATATCTCATCACGTCTTGGACATATCACATCACAACATGCCCGGCAAAAACAAGTTAGACGTCCTCTACTTTGTTGTTGCAAGTTTTACGTGGCTCCTACGGGCTTCTAGCAAGAACCGTTCTTACCTACGCATCAAAACCACAACGATTTTTCGTCAAGTGTGTTGTTTTAACCTTCAACAAGGATCGGCCGTAGTCAAACTCGATTCAACTAAAGTTGGAGAAACAAACACCCGCCAGCCACGTGTGTGTGAAGCACGTCGGTAGAACCAGTCTCATGAACGCGGTCATGAAATGTTGTTCCGGGGCGCTTCATCCAGCAATACCGCTGAATCGAAGTAAGACGTTGGTGGTAAGCAGTATGACTATTATCGCCCACAACTCTTTGTGTTCTACTCGTGCATATAACATCTATGCATAGACCTGGCTCTGATGCCACTGTTGGGGAACGCGGTATTTTAAAAAAATTCCTACATCACGCAAGATCTATCTAGGTGATGCATAGCAATGAGAGGGGAGAGTGTGTCCACGTACCCTCGTAGACCGAAAGCGGAAGAGTATAGTAACGCAGTTGATGTAGTCGAACGTCTTTGTGATTCAACCAATCCAAGCACCAAACATACGGCACCTCCGTGTTCAGCACACGTTCAACTCGATGATGTCCCTCGAGCTCTTGATCTAGTTTAGAACAAGGGAGAGTTTCGTCAGCACGACGGCGTGCTAAGGTGATGATGAAGTTACCGACGCACGGCTTCGCCTAAGCACTACAACGATATGACCGAGGTGTGTAACTATGGAGGGGGGCACCACACATGGCTAAGAGAAGAGTTGGTGTGCCTTTGGGGTGCCCCTGCCCACGTATATAAAGGAGGGAGGGAGAGAGGCCGGCCCTCCTAGGGGCGCGCCAAGTGTAGGGAGTCCTACTAGGACTCCCTTTCCTTTTCGGAGTAGGAAAGAAGGGAAGGAGGGAGAGGGAGAAGGAAAGGGGGGCCGCGCCTCCACCCCTTGTCCAATTCATTTTGGGAAGGGGGAGGCGCGCACCACCTCATGGCCCTTCTTCCCTCTCTCCACTAAAGCCCAATAAGGCCCATTAACTTCCACCGGCGAATTCCCGTAACTCTCCGGTACTACGAAAAATACCCGAATCACTTGGAACCTTTCCAATGTCCGAATATAGCCTTCCAATATATCGATCTTTACCTCTCGACCATTTCGAGACTCCTTGTTATGTCTGTGTTCTCATCTGGGACTCCGAACAAACTTCAGTCATAAAATCACATAACTCATAATATAAATCGTCATCGAACGTTAAGCGTGCAAACCCTACGGGTTCGAGAAATATGTAGACATGACCGAGACACATCTCCAGTGAATAACCAATAGCGGAACCTGGATGCTCATATTGGCTCCTACATATTTTACGAAGATCTTTATCGGTCAAACCGCATAACAGCATACATCATTCCCTTTGTCATTGGTATGTTACTTGCCCGAGATTCGATTGTCGGTATCATCACACCTAGTTCAATCTCGTCACCGGAAATTCCCTTTACTCGTTCCGTAATGCATCATCCCGTAACAAACTCATTAGTCACATTGCTTGCAAGGCTTATAGTACCGAGAGGGCCCAGAGATACCTCTCCGATACACGGAGTGACAAATCCTAATCTCGACCTATGCCAACTCAGCAAACACCTTTGGAGACACCTGTAGAGCATCTTTATAATCACCCAGTTATGTTGTGACGTTTGATAGCACACAAGGTGTTCCTCCGATATTCGGGAGTTGCATAATCTCATAGTCAGAGGAACATGTATAAGTCATGAAGAAAGCAATGGCAATAAAACTAAATGATCATTATGCTAAGCTAACGGATGGGTCTTGTCCATCACATCATTCTCCTAATGATGTGATCCCGTTCATCAAATGACAACACATGTCTATGGTGTGGAAACTTAACCATATTTAATTAACGAGCTAGTCAAGTAGAGGCATACTAGGGACACTTTGTTTTTTCTATGTATTCACACATGTACTAAGTTTCCGGTTAATACAATTCTAGCATGAATAATAAACATTTTATCATGATATAAAGACATATAAATAACAACTTTATTATTGCCTCTAGGGCATATTTCCTTCAGGAGGCGCCGAATACTCTAATGGAGGCACTACGGTGTGCTTCCTTCGTGGAGGAGCACCGCACCCTGATGGGTGTGGTGGTTGAGATGGTTCAGTCCGCCAAGAGCAGGCTGAACGAAGCCTTCACCATCCTGCTAACAGGTTTCAAAGTATGCGACATAATACTCTTAGATGCTTTTCATATGGAGGAAATATGCGTGTATATAGATAGTAGCCCCTGAGACTTTGTTCGGTTTTGAAAACAGCCGAACAGAGGATCACATAGTATTCGGAAGAGGTGACATACTTTTCTGTTTTATAACAGGCTTCCCTGTTGGCGGTGACCGCCCAGGCCGCTGAAGTTTCCGAACTCAAGTGGAAGCTGAAGCTGGCGGATGATGATATCGACCGCATTAACTAGCGGTTCGATGAGGCGCAAGGTAAGTTTAAAAGAGCTCTTATATGCCTGAAGTGATATGCAAATTCAAAGTAAAGCTCATGGACTGCTATCAATATGACTATAGGTAGCGCAGCCGAGGTCGAGACCCTCAAGAGCGCCCTTGCCCAAGCCAAGGAGGAGGCGAAGGCGACAAGGCAGTCGCTGACAAAGCGGCTGCGGATTTAAAGGCCGAACAGGTCGCCCGCCGCCAGCATGAGGAGAGGGTGACCGAGGTAGAGCAAGAGTTGAAGGACGCCTACGACAGGTGCGATGCCTTGGAGAAGAAGAGTACAGCCCAGGAGGCCGATCTCGCCAAGGCCCTCCAAGAGGCCAAAGAGGCACGCACCGAATCCCGGAGTGCTCGGGAGGAGATCCGGCAGGCCGAACAGATAGCGGCTGGTAAGCCCTTTCTCTTGCGGAGTCTATTTGGGGGTCAAAGATATGCTTTGCGCACTCGGCTGTGGAGTTCTCAAGACACCTTTGCCGATCTTTCGAGGAGTGCCGCCGATGCCGCACAGTTCTTCTGAGCATAGGAGAGGAGCTCAACGGAGAAGATCTTCTGGTCACAGTTCCTGGCATTGGAACGCCCAGTGCTTTTGAACAACCAGATGAAGCAACCGGCGGAGCAACATAGGATGTCCGGCTTGGCCATGAAGGACGTTATAGTCCGGCTGTGGCCTGCCGAACCCATTCCTAGCAGCTACTTCGGCCTGTTGAAGCGACTCATCGACGCGCTGCCCCGGGTTGAGGCCGTAAAGCACTCGGCGTGCATAGAGGGTGCGCGGATGGCCTTTGCCCATGTCAAGATGCACTGGGCGAAGATGAAGGACACCGTCGTGGCGACCGAGGGCCCACCCAAAGGCAAGGACCACCACAAGCCGGAGCGGTACTTTGACGACGTCCTGGAGGGTGCCCGATTAGTAGAGGGCCAATGCTCAAATGATATCATGTTTGAGTGAGTGTAATATATTTATCTAGACTATGTGTTATGAACCAAGGCCTGTAATATATGTATGCTTTTATTGGAAATTGCTTTCCTCCTGTGCGGCCGTTTTTTAATCTTGAGAGTTTGTCGGTCGTTGGCTTCAGCCCCCCACGTAGATGCTACGGGGGTGTTCGGAATAGCACATGATCACACTTGACCCAACGTCTTGGTCCGTGAAGGAGGTGTCTATGCAGCGAACTAGGCAATCAGACTATGCGGCTTTATCACTTTCACTTAGCCATAGGAGTTTGACGGTGGGACTAAGTACTATCCCCTGGTGCGTATGCGGCTATCTAAACTAGGATGCCTTAAGTGCGTGACTAGATGAAGGCCAGTCCTTCGTATAGTATAGAAGAAATCGCAAGGGATTTATAGCAAGTCGCCGAATCACCGACCAGCTCTCGCCGTATCATGACAGTCAGTTTTCGGCTTTCTCTACTGAGGTGCTTGACCGGAAGAACCAAAAACACAATCGCAGTAGTTCTCCCTTTACTACACCTAGCCGAACAAGCGGAACGTAAGGTAGTAATCACAGGAGCCGGGCAACCCAACCATTAACCAAAGACATGATTTGGAGCTGATGCATATAATGCAGTGTTCGGGACGCCGAAGTATACTATAGGAGTATTCGGACCTTTTGAAAGTATATGTGGCCAAATAGAGCCCCTGGTATTTAAGCCGTACCAAAGTATATGTGTCCATCTAACGTAAAGATGGAATGCAGTTTTATGAAATAAACCAATATCGAACAGGGGTTGGTAAAAAGACTGTTTCCATTACAATCTGATTGATACATCAAAACGTGCTATTATAGATAATGCCATAAACATCAAGGCTGTTTTACATCCCAAGAATTTGTAAACAAGGGGAAGCTGTGTATAGGGTCTAAAGAAAAGGTAGTCTTGAAGATCACATGGACATCCTATCGCACGTCTGCGTCGATTTCGCCTTGGCGGAAAAATCCTTTGAGAGGAGCGGTCCATAGTCGTTTATACGAAACAGGCCCGGAAAAGAACCCTCGCATGACCGTATAATAGCTAGGTTTTAATGCACCTGTGGTATGGAAAAAAAGATCAAAGAAGAAAGGTTAAGGTCAAATAGGGTCGAGTCGCACTATAGACCTTGTCCGCATTGTGCCTTCGTCGTTGCCCAGGGTATTTTGAGTGCATAATTATGCACGCGTGGTACATATGCCGCGGTTGTGTGGGGCGATCGGCGGAGGCGAAACTGCTAGTCAAACTCTGAATCGACAGAGCTGTCATTCTGCAGAGTAGGCCGGACTCGCTTAACAGTGTCCGGGGCCTTGATGGTCGATGATTTATTCGGCTTAATGAGGTCGCTCTGTACCTCGGCCGCAAGGGTCGCGATGTGCTCCTCGGTACGGAGGGAGCGCTCCATGTTTCCATTGACTGTGATAATGCCGCGGGGTCCAGGCATTTTGAGCTTTAAGTAAGCATAATGCGGGACTGCATTGAAGCGGGTGAAGGTGGTTCGTCCGAGCAGTGCATGATAACCACTACGGAAGGGGACGATGTCGAAGATCAAGTCTTCGCTTCGGAAGTTGTCCGATGAACCAAAGACTACTTCCAATGTTAATGAACCCGTGCAGTGGGCTTCGACGCCGGGTATCACTCCTTTAAAGGTGGTGTTACTAGGCTTGATTCTTGATGGGTCAATACCCATTTTACGAACAGTGTCTTGATAAATCAAGTTAAGATTGTTGCCGCCATCCATAAGGACTCGAGTGAGATGGAATCCATCGATGATTGGATCGAGGACCAGAGCTGCCGAACCTCCATGATGGATACTGGTCGGGTGGTCCCTGTGATTGAAGGTGATCGGACAAGCCGACCACGGGTTGAATTTAGGGGCGACAGGCTCTACGGCGTAGACATCCCTTAGTGCGCGCTTGCGCTCCCTCTTGGGGATATGCGTGACATATATCATATCACTATTTTCACCATAGGGGGAAATTTCTTTCGTCCCCCTGTGTATGGTGAACGGGGCTCATCATCGTCCTCGCTTGGCGGCCCTTTCCCCTTATGTTCGGTATTTAACTTACTGGCCTGTTTGAAGACCCAACAATTTCTGTTGGAATGATTGGCAGGCTTGTCACGGGTGCCATGAATCTGGCAAGGCCGATCGAGTATTTTGTCCAAATTAGATGGACCATCTTTATTTCCTTTGAATGGCTTCTCCCGCTGACCGGATTTAGAGCCGCTGAATCCAGCGTTAACCATTGTGTCTTCAGTTTCTTCATTGTTGTTTCGACGCTTATGTTTGTTGCGTCGTGGCCTGCCATTGCCATCTCTGGCTTCGCAAGTGCCAGGGTTGCTGGTACTATTGCTTCTACGAGCCAACCAACTGTCTTCTCCCACACAGAAGCGGGTCATGAGTGCGGTAAGAGCTGCCATAGACTTCGGCTTTTCCTGACTGAGGTGTCGGGCGGGCCACTCATCGCGGACGCTATGTTTAAAAGCCGTGAGGGCTTCGGTGTCCGGACAGTCAGCGATTTGGTCCTTTTTTAATTAAGAACCTAGTCTGGAGTTTGTGGGCTGGCTCTCTGGGTTGCTGGACTATGTGGCTAAGGTCATCGGCATCTGGGGGCTAGACATAGGTACCTTGGAAGTTGTCTCAAAAGGCATCCTCCAAATCTTCCCAGCTACCAATAGAGTTCTCTGGGAGGTTGTTTAACCAGTGTTGTGCTGGTCCTTTTAGCTTTAAGGGGAGGTATTTAATGGCGTGGAGATCATCACCGCGAGCCATGTGAATATGGAGAAGAAAGTCTTCAATCCATACTGTGGGATCTGTCGTTCCATCATATGATTCAATGTTAACGGGTTTAAACCCCTCTGGGAACTGGTGTTGCATTACCTCATCGGTAAAGCATAAGGGGTGTACGGCGCCTCTGTATCAGGAAACGTTGCGACGGAGTTCGGATGACATCCGTGTTCAGTTTTCAGCCCGGGTGAGGTTGTGCTTATCGTGCCAGGCTTGATGGCCGTCGTCTCGCATTGGAGCACGCCCCCTTGATCCATAGATTGATCTAGCCTGACTGCTCTATTGTTTAGGTCCAGGCATAAGTCATAGGTGTAGCCCGGAGCTGCTGCCTCTTTGCCTCGACAGCGAGGTGGTGCAGGCTGATGTTCGGCATAAGTAGCCGCTTTGTCTCATCCACGTGGTGGTCGGTCTGGTTCATCAGCATGATTATATCTTGACGGTATTGGCTCAAGGGCCTCGTCATCAAATTGTGGTAGTAGCCGATGCTTCGGAACTCTTTCTTGGGCGCTCGAGGCCATATTCCTCGACAGCTAGGACCTAGATCCATCTATCGTTGAGTGTATCCTGTTCGGCTTGAAGCTGTTGTTGTTTCTTTTTTAGGCTTCTCGCGGATGCGATTAGCTGCCGCTTAAAGCGTTCTTGCTCGAGGGGTTCCTCTGGCACGATGAAGTCTTCGTTGCCGAGGCTGGCATCCTCCTCGGAGATCGGTAGATAGTTACTATCCTTCGAATCCTCATTCCCGACCGGCTCGTCGGGGTTAACTTGTCCCTCCTCCCAATCATCCTGCTTGGATGCAGGCTCGACGGGGTCTTCAGGATCTTCGGCATCGTCCGGGGTGTTATTGTTTCCGGTGCCGGTATTACTTTCCTTCTCGCGGCGCGATTTTGAGCGGCGCCGCTGGCATCGACGTTTTGGTGGTGCCTCGACGGGCTTGTCCTCGCTCGGATCCTTCCTGCCATCGTCGTCATCCTTTTTAGGTGTATCCACCATATACACATCATATGTGGAGGTGGTCGTCCAACGCCTGGTGAAGGGCGGGTCTTGGCCTGGTTTGTCTCCGGCGTCGTCGTCCATACCGTCGATGTCTTCGGAGGCGTAGTCGAGCATGTCGGTTAAGTCTTCGACAGTGGCTACCAAGTGGGTGGTGGGTGGGATGCAAAATTCCCTGCACTCAGCCCCTAGTTCGGGCTGGGTGTAGTTCGGAAGCGATACTTCCGTAATGGCAAGGGATCACATTAAGTCCAAGGCCTCGCTAAGGAACGAAGGCCGGACGGGGAACTGAGGACCTGCGGGGCTAGGCGTGGTAGATTCTTCCAGGTCGTGCTCACTGGACGCAGACCTTGAGAGTTCGGAGTTAGCACCAAGAGGCGTGTTCGGCTCTGTGATGACAGGGAGAGCCCTGCTTGATTCCAGGCTTGCCGAAGATATAATTGCCTCTAGGTCTCCGGCAAAGAGCTCAGTAGTAGGAGAGAGTCCGATGGGTTTCAAACCCCCATCTTCGGATGAGGTGGTCTGCTCTGGATCTAGGGCCAGGGCAGGGATGATAGTTGGTCTTTGAGCGGTGCCTGATGATGGACCCGATGGGTTTCCTTCTTGGAGATGAGGAACAATGGTCGAGGCCACGAACCCTTTGAAGATCAAGTCTCCTCGGACATCAGCGACGTAATTCAGGCCCCCGAATTTGATCTGATGACCATGGGTGTAGCTATCGATCTGTTCAAGGTGGCGGGTCGAATTGGCACGCAGAGCGAAGCCGCCAAACACGAAAATTTGACTAGGGAGGAAGGTTTCCTCGGAAATAGCATCGTTGTTGATGATCAAAAAAGCCATCGGACCTTCTGGCGATGACACAGTGGAACTCTCAATGAAAGCACCAATGTCGGTGTCAAAACCGGCCGATCTCGGGTAGGGGGTCCCCAAATGTGCGTCTGAGGATCGAAGGTAACATGAGACAAAGGGGGCACAATGTTTACCCAGGTTCGGGCTCTCTTAATAGAGGTAAAACCCTACTTCCTACTTGATTGACTTTGATGAGTATAGGGGTTACAAGAGTTGATCTACCTCGAGATCGTAATGGCTAAACCCTAGATGTCTAGCCTATGTGAATTCTGATAGCCTCTACGGACTAAACCCTCCGGTTTATGTAGACACCGGAGGGGCCTAGGGTTGTACAAAGTCGGCTTGCAGAAGAAGGAAATTACATATCCGGAAACCAATCTTGCTATCCATGCATAGGAGAGTCCTATCCGGACATGGGGGAAGGCCTTCTAGTTTATATCTTCACGGCCCATCAGTCCGGCCCATATCACACAGCCCGGACACCCGAGGACCCCTTAATCCCGGACACCCTCACCCCCCCCCCAACATTTGTCTCTAGTTTGTAGGAGAAAATATGTCCAGACCGCCCTGCTGTTCGGTACAAGGCCACGTTGAATGGCACAATACGTCCATACCGTACTGTTCGAATGGTTGCGAGCGGTTTGCGAGTCGGCGTTGGAAATGTCCTTAGCGTGGCAGCCATGACTATCACCTCTTTCGATCTACTCGTGCAACAACAAGGACTGTTTATAAGTGGCCCGTTTGAATGAAACCTACTGGATGGAGATAATTAAATGAGTGATTGATTAAAAATGACAGGATGCTAGCATGCATTATCGTACTCCCTTTCTTCTTAAATATAAGTATTTTCAGATATTTCAATATGAATTACATACAGATATCCAGGGAGCCATGGGCGCAGCCATGGCAGTGCAATACGTCGCTCTATAGCGTCGGCTTTGCCTTGTCGACTTCTCTGACGTGCCGTACAAGCTCACTTGGCAATGGACTACCTCAGGTTCCTACACAGCCCGATCCTGCTACAAAGCTCTCTTCCATTGTTCCACGACTGACCCAAACTGGCGTATCATCTGGCGCTCCTGGTCACCGCTTCGCATCAAATCCTTCATCTGGCTAGCGCTGCTTGGCCGTTGCTGGACCGCCGATCGCCTGGCGCGACATGACCTCCCACACAAGCCGCTTTGCCAACTTTGTGATCAGGAACCAGAAACCATGCAACATCTTCTGGTTGGATGCTCCCTCTCCCGCTAAATATGGCATGAGGTGCTCTCATGGTGCCTATCTTCAGCTCTATCCAGTACTACTAGTTGTCTGTGGCGTGGGCTCGCTTCTCTCGCCATTCTTACCACCTAGCACATTTGGCGGCACCGCAATGGCTGCCTATTCGATGGCACCTCTCCAGATGTTGGCTGCGTTGTGGGCATGATACGCGACGAGGAACGGTCGTGGGCTCGCGCTGGCGCTACAGGGATGTCCCTGCTCCTACCCGAGACGTAGCCTACGCCACACGTGGTTGACACGCCCGCTTTCCCCGTGTGTCATGGCCCACCCTCTCCGTGCCATCTCTGTGTACTCGCTAGTTGGCTGGGCACCCCCCTCTGTATTCACCCAATGTAATTTTACTCTATCTATCAATGCAATGATACGCAAAGCTTTTGCGTATGACGGATCCTAGGCGTAAGCCGGCTGATGGTTCATAGTTATCAGCCGCCTTGATAACCATCTGATCGTGTACATCGTAGCCGTTCGCTTGGTGTCACATCCCTGCTTTTAGTCATGCATTAGGATTGGATGAACATGTGCATCATGTTTAAATTTCTCTTAAACTTGAAATGGGGCCTAATCAACCCCAACACCCCCCCTGAAAATGCTAATTTCCAACAATTGGAATTTCAATGAACCCAAAATGCCCTTCATAAAAGCCCACCATTTTTGGTCTTGACTAAAACCTCTGCCAAAAATGGTCTTGCAATTTATGGAGCCATTCTGGATTTTTGAACAAGCCATATGTATTTGAATTTGGGCATTTTAAATGCTATAAATATTTTAAAGTGCTCAAATAATCTTGGAAGCATTTTTAGGCAGTTGAGAATACTCCCAAATGTGCCTCTGAATATTTCCAGAGTTTTTGGAAATGAAATAGTATTTATTCTATTTCAATACACATAGCAGGAAATAAATAAAAGCAAAACAGAAAAGAGAGAGAGAGTTAGAGCTTACCTGGAAGCCCCCCCAGCCGGCCCACCTAGCTGGCCCGGCCCAGCAGCCGCTCCACGCAGCTGCTTCGCCTAGCCAGCGAGGCGAGCAGGTGCTCGACGGCGAGCACAGGAGCTCGCCACGCCACCTCTCTGCCTGCCTGCCGTCGCCCGCGCCAGCGTGATGCCTCGACATGCCTCCACGTGCGCACCGAACCCCCTGGACACGCCCATTCCCCCCTGCCCCTCTCCCTCGCTCCCCTCCGCCATGGCCGACGCAGCCGCCGCCGTTCCGCCACCGTAACCGTGCCCACCGTCGTCAACGCGCCGCACCATCGTGTCCTGAAGCTCCGCCACTCCCTCCTCAACCGTCCCACCGAGCCACGCCCCGCCGGAGGCCCCCGAGCGTCTTCACCAAGCTCGTCTTCAACCTCGGTCGCCGGAGATCCCCCTCGCCGCCCCGCTCGCTCCAGCTCTTCCCCGAGCTCGTCGTTCGCTCCCCTGCAACCACAGTGAGCCACTGACCCTTCTCCCCCTCTCCGTTCTAGCTCTCGTGCACCGTACGCGCCGCCTCGAGTTCGCCCGCACGCACCGCCGCCTGTGCTCGCCGCCGACGAGTCTCCGGCCATCTAATGGTCCGGCCGTCATGCCCAGATAACTCCCCGCGCCGCGTAGAGCACGTACGTGCCCCGCATGAGCCACCACGACCGTCACATCGACGACCCCGACCTCACCCGAGCCCCGGCGACCGCCAAGGTCGACGCCGGCGACGACTCCGGCCACCCCAGGCCCAACCACCTACACCACTCGACGCGGACGAGTGCCCGCGTCACGTAGATGCCCTCCGCCGGCCATTTGGTCGCCGGAGGAAGAAAACTGCACCCCTCCACCGTCCCTGGCCTTGCCGGCGACGAGCCCTGGGTCAACTCCGGCGAGTTTGACCCGGGTTGACCCTAGTTTGATTTTCCCCTGACTCACTGACGTGTGGGCCCCAGGCCACTAATTAAACTAGGTTAGTATTAGTTTAACACTAACTAAACTTAGTTAGTTAGTTGACACTGACAGACGGAACCCACAGGTCAGGGTTGACCTGGACCATCTTAGTTGACCGCTGACGTCACACTGACGCCAGGCTGACGCAGTAAATCCTTTTCTGGATTTATTCTTTAATAGAAAATTCCAAAAAATAGCCAAAACTTCTAAAAATCATAGAAAATCAACCATAGCTCCAAATCAAACAAATTATATATGAAAAATGATCAGAAAAATTCAATCTATCCATCTGTAATGGTTTCATGCATGACAAACCACTTCAACCTTGCTGTTTAGGTGAAACAAGCTAATACACTTTTTATGCATAAGAACTTTAACTTCCATTTCAATCTTTGGTTCAAATGGACCCATTTCAACTTGTTTCACATTGCATTAGGCAGGACACATCATTTTGCCATGTCATAGCATGCATCATATTGTTGCATATTGTCATGTGTTGATTATTTTCTGTGTGTCCTTCGTGGTAGGTTCTGCCTCCGAGGATATCTCCGAGTATCCAACTGAAGGGCAGTACCCTACTACCACTCCATCAGGCAAGCAGACCCATTGATCATATCGATACAATCCCATGTTCTCGCCTCTACTCTCATTTACTGCATTAAGACAACATCGTTTCAAACTGCTGTGTGCTACAGTAGTTGAACCCTTATCCTCTGCATGACCTGTCATTGCCACAGTAACTAAATGAAACCCACTAGCATGTGTAGGAGTTGATTGAGCCATGTTTGTGTTTCCTACCTTGCTATGCCTGCTATGCTTAGAGTTGTGTCAGGTCTGGTTCATCTGGGTGATGGGCTAGAGTGAAATGAATATGTCGGTAATGTGAGGGATGTGTTGAACATGTTTTGGTAAACGTATCAATGAGAGGCCATGTAGGAGTACATGGTGGGTTCTTTCATTGAGGCCGTCCCTAAGAACTGAGATCTGTATGTGTGATTTAAGATTCAGTTACTACCATACATTGGGCCCGAAACCAATGGACCCTCTCGGCTTCTTAATCACCCTAGTACTCTGTCCAGGAGTTGCAATTAGTTTCTGGTGTTTGTAGGTTATGTGTTGGCGGCCATGCGTAGCGCTGACCCTAGGGGTGGGCTATGTTGCGGTAGATACACCGTGGCCAGGTATGTCGGGCGCCCGTTTGGCGTCTCGGGACCCTGTTCACATCGTTCGGGGCCGTATGTGGAAACCTCGGCCGGACTCCCTGCGGATGGAACCTGGATAGGCGATAAACCTGGACTAGAGACTTGAGTGTTTAGGTAGGCCGTGGCCGACACCCTCGTTGGGATTCCGCTTGAAGGTTGCTGAGTACATGTCGTGTAAACGGCGGTAAGTGGTGAAAGCGTGTATGAAGAAGTACACCCCTGCAGGGTTAACATCATCTATTCGAATAGCCGCGTCCGCGGTAAATGACTACTTGGTTGCCTATACAGTTCATAGACAATTTAATGGATACTACTAAAAGACTCAAGATAAGTGTGAGTACCGATGATGGCCCTCTCGTAGGATGACGAGGGAGGATCCCCGGTGGGGTATTGTGTTGGTGAGTAGTGGACTCGTGTGCAAAAACTATTTTACTAGTGGAGTCTCGTAGGATAGCTTAGCCAAGAGTCAAAGCTGGCATGCTGCAATAACTCCACCACCTTCTTGAGAATGAGCATGTATAGTAGGTTCTGATGTAAGACTTGCTGAGTACCTTTGTACTCATGTTTTCTTAATTACTGTTTTCAGACGACAACACCGCCCCCTCTGATGGGTTCTATGTAGACCTTGATGTCGATGAGTGACTAGCCACCCAGGTGGTGATCCTGGCCATGGAGGGCCCTATGTAGATAGACAGGCTTCGAGAAGCCTTCTTTCTTTCTAGTGTCTGTACTCAGACTAGTTGCTTCCGCATGTGCTTGTATGATTGTATGACTTGAGTGTCGGGTCGTGTGACCCCTACCTGTATGAATATGTTATGTATGGCTCCTCGGAGCCTTTTTAAATAAAGTACTTGAGTTGTAGAGTTTTGTTGTGATGCCATGTTGTATGTACTCATATCGGGCATATTGTGTGTATGATTGAAATGCTTGGTATGAGTGGGATCCGACAATCTAGTTGTTTATCCTTGGTAGCCTTTCTTATGGGGAAATGTAGTCTAGTGTTCCTCGAGCCATAGTAGTCCGCTACAGCCCGGTTCACCGGAGTCCTGCTAGCCCAACACTACTACTCGGGACACTTGACTGGCTGGCATGTGTTCCACTTTGTTCCTATGTCTGTCCCTTCGGGGAAATGTCACGCGGTGACTTCCGGAGTCCTTCCTAGCCTGCTACAGCCCGGGTTCCCCGGAGTCCTGTTAGCCCAGTGCTACAGCCCGGATTCACACGCTGATGACCGACATGCTCGATGTGATTCACGTATGCCTGTCTCCATAGGTCTGTGCCGCTTTGGGTTCACGACTAGCCATGTCGGCCCGGGTTCTCTGTCATATGGATGCTAGCGACACTATCATATACGTGAGCCAAAAGGCGCAAACGGTCCCGAACCATGGTAAGGCGACACCCGTGGGGATACCGTGCGTGAGGGCGCAATGTGATATGATATGTTACCGGCTAGATCGATGTGACTTGGAATCGGGGTCCTGACAGCGTTGGCATCAGAGCCGGACTGCCTATAGGTTCGTTGAGCCAAACTGGTCGATGTCGAGTCTAGAAATGCTTTAGTTATATGTAGGGGAATTGATTGTGGGAGGGAATGTAAGGCTCTTTTTACTCCTTTACCTTATGCCCTCTGATATGAGTCATTCTCTTCTCATTCAACATGGGTTAAGGACTAAGCTCGCTTCTTCTATCAGGTTCACGTGTTACTAATCCGTAGTAGCTTATAGGGTTGTTGTTACAAGCCTCAGTACAGTTTCTACTACTTTTAGTATGTTGCCAGTTGAATCAGAACCTTGATATGATGTTGTTGAGTGGTATTGCAAACTGTTGTGGATGTCTCAAATCTTTTTCTGAGCATTTACAGCTGTTATGCTATCCAATTTTCCCTAGAAATTCTAATGTCTTTGCATTGTGGTTGTGCTTTCAGATGGCCACTCGTGCTCAAAACCAAGTGGTTCGCCTGACTCGGTGCCTCGATGTGCCCGGTCATACTGTTATGTTAGTCCGGGTAATGATCAAGACAGGTTACCGTTGGTATCCCGAATACACTGTCGAAGAGCAATTCCGAGACTTTAATCAAAGCCAATATTTCTGCACCGTCAGGATATTTCCTTCTTATCCTGGATCTACCGAGCCCCTCCACTATTCCTATGGACTAGGGGTTACTGTTGAGATGGCTGTGCAGGATGCTGCCTATTCCATGATGACCATCATGCGAGTCCGGACTGGCCTGCTTCGGAACACCGACTTCCGTTATATGCCAGCTTCACTCCCGGGAGCGCAAGGGTATCTCCAGGCTATCTATGCTGACTCCACTCAGGAGGACTCACTAACTCGTACCACTGCCGAGATGCTCGAGGATAAGGACCGAGAGAATCGGGCCTTGAGACTGGAGCTTTTCAACACCCGTGCTGATCATTGGGCCACTTTGACTCGGTTTGCACCGGCTGTGCAAGCTGGATGTATGGATACGAGGGATCTGTATCCTGTGAGATCTGCTCTGCCAGACATGGTGGATTGGCGTGATGTGGGAGGCATCACCCCACCCCGTGGTCCCCGCAGGCCACCGTTTGTTGGTCAAAGACCTCACCCTAGCCCCTTTGGTCCACAGGCTCCTCAGGACCGTCTGTTCCCGGATGATCACGTTGAACTTCCATGCTATGGAGGTGACTTCTATGAGGACTACTACAGAGCTGTCTGAGTTAGTAGTAGTATCACTAGTATTGTAATAGTTGTATCTCCACTATCCTGCGTGACTTGTGGAATATGACTTAGTGCGTAATCAATTCCAGAGGTGTAGACAAATAATGTATAGGAGCTTGGAATGCCTCCGATGAGATGTAACGTCTTTCATCATAGTTGTACTGTAGCCTGGGCTTGTACTAAACTATGTATGGTGTGTATGACTGTTGGTATATATATGGCAGTTCTATATTACCATGACATACGGATGAACATCTCTGCATTCCGTGTTATCCATTACATTCTGCACTTCCTTGCTAAGTTGTGCCATCCTTATCTAAACCGTTGTCTTGTTTTCTCCTAGGATGGTCAACACCCGCAGCAACCCTGCTGCCCCGGAGCAGGGGGAAGCCAGTGCAGTTAGGGGTGAAAATCTGCCTCACCCGCCTTCTCTGGCCGAAGTGATGCTGGAGGCGGAAAGAAACAAGCGTGAGACTAACCGCTTGCTGGAGCGGATTGAGCAGAACACTACACGCCATCAGCGAAATGACTTGGTGTCAATCAATGACTTCATCAAGTTGTACCCACCAAAGTTTAACCATTCTGTCGAGCCCCTCGACACGGATGACTGGCTTCGCAGCATCACCCACAAGCTACGTTTTGCCAACGTAGCCGAAGCTGATAAGGTTACTTATGCTGCCTATCACCTTGAAGGCCCTGCTAGTCTTTGGTGGGAAAACTTTGAAGCTATGCGCCCGGTCGGCCAAATCACTACTTGGGCTGAATTCAGTGAGGCTTTCCGTGAGCATCACATTCCGGAAGGTCTCATAGATCGCAAGAGGGAAGAGTTCTGCAATTTCACCCAAGGAAGACTGGCTGTGGATGCATATAGTCATGAATTTGGGAATCTGGCACGATATGCTCCTGAAGAGGTATCCACCGACGCTAAGAAGCAGGCAAGGTTCCGCAAGGGACTTAGCCCTGAGCTTCGCCGCGATCTTCATCTGCACGAGTGCACCTCCTTTCAGAAGTTGGTCAATAAAGCCATCAGTGCTGAGACAGGCCAGTCTGACTATGACGCTTCACGCAAGCACTCTCGTGATTTTGGCTCTTCATCCGGCTCTGGATCTCAGAAGCGCCGGGTGTGGATTCCAAGCACGGCACTGCCACCCAGGTTCATTCCGAGGCCATCCTTTGAGGCGCCTCGTCCCAACCAGCAGTTTGCACCGCCCAAGCCCTATGGTGGCCCCGCTGCTAATGCTGCTCCACGCCCCAATGTTGTGACATGTTTCAAGTGTGGAGAGCCGGTTCACTATAGTCGAGAGTGTCCCCAGAACAACAACCCCAATCAGTCTGGAAAGTCCATTGGTCGTGGTAAGCCAGCGGGAAAGACATCTACGCCAAGCCGGTCACCACTGCACGTGGCCATGTCAACTATGTTTCAACCGAGGAGGCTCATGAGGATCCTAACGTCGTCCTTGGTACGCTCCTTGTTAATTGCCATCCGGCATCTGTTCTTTTCGATACTAGAGTATCTCATTCATTCATATCCGAGAACTATGCTCGATTGCATAACACGACATTCTGTGACATGCCCACTACCATGGAAATTCAAACCCCTGGCTCTAGATGGCAAACTTCTAGAGTAAGCCATGGGAACGAAATTCTTGTCGATAGACTTGTCTTCCTTACATCCTTAATAGCTATCAAGTCCTCAGACATAAACATCATCTTGGGTATGGACTGGATGTCAGCTCATTACGCTAAGATTGATTGTGCCACTAGAACCGTTCAACTTACTCACCCATCGGGCAAGACAGTCAATGTCTTAACTCGAGTGGCCAAGCGCCAGCTTTACTCCCTAAATGCCAACCCCCTTCCAGACCTTGAGGATATTCCGGTAGTCCGAGACTTTCCGGATGTCTTTCTAGAAGAACTGCCAGGTGTTCCACCTGACAGGGATGTCGAGTTTGTGATAGACCTTGTTCCAGGAACCGTTCCAATTTCTAGAAGACCCTATAAGATGGCACCCTTAGAACTAGCCAAGCTTAAGAACCAACTCGGTGAGTCCTTGAAAAGGGGTTTCATCCGTCCTAGTTCCTCTCCTTGGGCTTACCCCATCCTTTTCGTCAAGAAGAAGGATGGAACGGATCGGATGGTTGTAGATTACCGACCTGTCAACTTGGTCACTATCAAGAACAAGTATCCGCTTCCCATGATCAACAATCTGTATGACCAGCTCGCTGGATCCTCAGTCTTTTCCAAGATGGATTTGAGGTTGGGCTACCATCAAATCAAAATCAAAAATGGGGACATTCCCAAAACGGCCTTTGTTACTCGTTATGGCCAATACGAGTACACTGTTATGTCCTTCGGTTTAACCAATGCCCCAGCCACCTTCTCTCGGTTAATGAACTCGGTCTTCATGGAGTATTTGGATAAATTCGTCGTAGTATACCTCGATGACATACTCATCTACTCCAAGAATGAAGAGGAACATGTCGAACATCTAAGGCTGGTATTGACAAAACTTCGAGAGCATCGCCTTTATGCCAAATTCTCCAAGTGTGAATTTTGGTTGCCAGAAGTGACCTATCTAGGCCATGTAATCTCTGGTAAGGGTATTGCTGTCAATCCCGAGCGAGTTCAAGCCGTCCTTGATTGGACTCCACCTGAGACGGTCAAGCAAGTTCGGAGCTTCCTTGGTTTAGCGAGCTACTGCCGTCGCTTCGTCGAGAATTTCTCCAAGGTTGCTAAACCTCTAACTGAACTCCTCAAGAAAGATAAAAAGTTCGAGTGGACCCCACAGTGCGAGTTCAGCTTTCAGGAACTGAAAAGACGCCTGACATCTGCTCCCGTACTGGTACCACCAGATTTCTCCAAGGACTTTATTATCTATTGCGACGCCTCGTGACAAGGACTAGGTTGCATACTCATGCAAGATCGTCACGTAATTGCCTATGCTTCACGGCAATTACACCCACATGAGGAAAACTATCCCACACATGATCTAGAGCTTGCAGCTGTAGTCCATGCACTCAAAACTTGGCGACATTACCTCCTCGGTAATCGTTGCGAGATCTTCACCGATCACCAAAGTTTGAAATATATCTTCACCCAACCGGATTTGAATCTCAGGCAACGACGTTGGGTCGAGTTGATCTCGGATTACGACTTAGGAATAACTTGCACCCCGGGCAAAGCCAATGTCATGGCTGATGCGCTAAGTCGTAAATCTTATTGTAACAACCTGATGTTACAACAAAGTCAACCACTTCTCCATGAGGAATTTTGTAAGCTTAATCTTCACATTGTTCCTCGAGGATTCCTATCCACCCTGGTGGCGAAACCTACCCTTACGGATCAGATCATCAAGGCACAGAAGGTAGATCCGGGAATCTCCCGTATTAAGAGAAACATTAAGAAAGGAGTCGTGAATTGTTTCTCCGTTGATTATCAAGGTGTCGTATACTTTGGAAATCGCTTAGTGGTTCCCAAGGCACGAAACCTGAGGCGGCTGATCCTTAAGGAAGCTCATGAATCCCCTCTCACCATTCATCCCGGTAGTACTAAAATGTATCAAGACCTACGCCAGAGATTTTGGTGGACTAGGATGAAGAGAGAAATCGCTCAATACATTGCTAATTGTGACGTTTGTCGTCGTGTTAAAGCAGAGCATCAACGGCCTGCTGGCACCCTTCAACCTTTGGCTATTCCTGAGTGGAAATGGGATAAAATCAGTATGGATTTCATTACTGGGTTTCCCAGGACCAAGAGAGGGAATAATGCCATCTTCATCGTGATCGACCGTCTTTCCAAAGTAGCCCATTTCCTACCTGTTCGTGAGAGTATCACCGCTAGCCAGCTAGCTGATTTATACATCTCCCGAATAGTGTTCTTCATGGTGTTCCATTAGAAATTAACTCAGACCGTGGGAGTCTCTTCACCTCTCGATTTTGGGAAAGTTTCCAAAATGCTATGGGAACTCGTCTCTCTTTTAGCACCGCCTTCCATCCTCAATCAAGTGGTCAAGTAGAGCGAGTCAATCAAATTTTGGAAGATATGCTCCGAGCTTCTATCCATTTGGAATGGGTTGGGAGAAATGCCTTCCATTCGCGGAGTTTGCTTATAACAATAGTTATCAAGCTAGCTTGGGCAAATCTCCTTTCGAAGTTCTCTATGGACGAAAATGTCGAACGCCTCTTAACTGGTCAGAAACCGGGGAAAGACAACTCTTTGGCCTGGATATGATTCAGGAAGCATAGGAGCAGGTTCGCGTTATTCGTGAGAAATTGAAAACAGCCCAATCTCGTCAAAAGAGCCAATATGATCGTAAACATAAGCTCATGACTTATGAAGTCGGCGAGAAGGCTTACCTTCGGGTTACTCCATTTAAGGGAACCCATCGTTTCGGTATCAAAGGCAAATTGGCTCCTCGTTTTATTGGACCCTTTCGCATTCTTGCCAAACAAGGAGAAGTTGCCTACCAATTGGAACTACCTTCGCATCTTTCCAGAGTTCACGATGTCTTCCACGTTTCTCAACTCAGGCGTTGCTTCGCGGACCCTATCCGTGGAGTGGACCACGAAACGCTTGATCTACAAGATAACCTCTCATATCGGGAATATCCCATTCGTATCCTTGATCAAGCCGAGCGTACCACTCGACGCCATAATATCAAGTTTCTCAAGGTTCAATGGTCACACCATTCCGAGAAAGAAGCCACTTGGGAAATGGAGGATCGTCTTCGACTCGAGTACCCCACCTTCTTCCCGGAGGATCCTAAATCTCGGGACGAGATTCTTTTGAGTCGGGATGAGTTGTCACATCCCTGATTTCAGTCATGCATTAGGATTGGATGAACATGTGCATCATGTTTAAATTTCTCTTAAACTTGAAATGGGGCCTAATCAACCCCAACACCCCCCTGAAAATGCTAATTTCCAACAATTGGAATTTCAATAAACCCAAAATGCCCTTCATAAAAGCCCACCATTTTTGGTCTTGACTAAAACCTCTGCCAAAAATGGTCTTGCAATTTATGGAGCCATTCTGGATTTTTGAACAAGCCATATGTATTTGAATTTGGGCATTTTAAATGCTATAAATATTTTAAAGTGCTCAAATAATCTTGGAAGCATTTTTAGGCAGTTGAGAATACTCCCAAATGTGCCTCTGAATATTTCCAGAGTTTTTGGAAATGAAATAGTATTTATTCTATTTCAATACACATAGCAGGAAATAAATAAAAGCAAAACAGAAAGGAGAGAGAGAGTTAGAGCTTACCTGGAAGCCCCCCCAGCCGGCCCACCTAGCTGGCCCGGCCCAGCAGCCGCTCCACGCAGCTGCTTCGCCTAGCCAGCGAGGCGAGCAGGTGCTCGACGGCGAGCACAGGAGCTCGCCACGCCACCTCTCTGCCTGCCTGCCGTCGCCCGCACCAGCGTGATGCCTCGACACGCCTCCACGTCGTGCACTGAACCCCCTGGACACGCCCATTCCCCCTGCCTCTCTCCCTCGCTCCCCTTCGCCATGGCCGACGCAGCCGCCGACGTTCCGCCACCGTAACCGTGCCCACCGTCGTCAACGCGCCGCTCCATCGTGTCCTGAAGCTCCGCCACTCCCTCCACGACCGTCCCACCGAGCCACGCCCCGCCGGAGGCCCCCGAGCGTCTTCACCGAGCTCGTCTTCAACCTCGGTCGCCGGAGATCCCCCTCGCCGCCCCGCTAGCTCCAGCTCTTCCCCGAGATCACTGTTTGCTCCCCTGCAACCGCAGTGAGCCACTGACCCTTCTCCCCCTCTCCGTTCTAGCTCTCGTGCACCGTACGCGCCGACTCAAGTTCGCCCGCACGCACCGCCGCCTGTGCTCGCCGCCGATGAGTCTCCGGCCATCTAATGGTCCGGCCGTCGTGCCCAGATTCCTCCCTGCGCCGCGTAGAGCACATATGTGCCCCGCATGAGCCACCACGACCGTCACAACGACGACCCCGACCTCACCCGAGCCCCGGCGACCGCCAAGGTCGACGCCGGCGATGACTCCGGCCACCCCAGGCCCAACCACCTACACCACTCGACGCGGACGAGTGCCCACGTCACATAGATGCCCTCCGCCGGCCATTTGGTCGCCGGAGGAAGAAAATCGCACCCCTCCGCCGTCCCTGGCCTTGCCGGCGACGAGCCCCGGGTCAACTCCGATGAGTTTTACCCGGGTTGACCCCAGTTTGACTTTCCCCTAACTCACTGACGTGTGGGCCCCAGGCCACTAATTAAACTAGGTTCGTATTAGTTTAACACTAACTAAACTTAGTTAGTTAGTTGACACTGACAGACAGGTCAGGGTTGACCTGGACCATCTCAGTTGACCGCTGACGTCACACTGACGCCAGGCTGACGCAGTAAATCCTTTTCTGGATTTATTCTTTAATAGGAAATTCTAGAAAATAGCCAAAACTTCTAAAAATCATAGAAAATCAACCATAGCTCCAAATCAAACAAATTATATATGAAAAATGATCAGAAAAATTCAATATATCCATCTGTAATGGTTTCATGCATGACAAACCACTTTAACCTTGCTGTTTAGGTGAAACAAGCTAATACACTTTTTATGCATAAGAATTTTAACTTCCATTTGAATCTTTGGTTCAAATGGACCCATTTCAACTTGTTTCACATTGCATTAGGCAGGACACATCATTTTGCCATGTCATAGCATGCATCATATTGTTGCATATTGTCATGTGTTGATTATTTTCTGTGTGTCCTTCGTGGTAGGTTCTGCCTCCGAGGATATCTCCGAGTATCCAACTGAAGGGCAGTACCCTACTACCACTCCATCAGGCAAGCAGCCCCATTGATCATATCGATACAATCCCATGTTCTCGCCTCTGCTCTCATTTACTGCATTAAGACAACATCGTTTCAAACTGCTGTGTGCTACGGTAGTTGAACCCTTATCCTCTGCATGAGCTGTCATTGCCACAGTAACTAAATGAAACCCACTAGCATGTGTAGGAGTTGATTGAGCCATGTTTGTGTTTCCTACCTTGCTATGCCTGCTATGCTTAGAGTTGTGTCAGGTCTTGTTCATCTGGGTGATGGGCTAGAGTGAAATGATTATGTCGGTAATGTGAGGGATGTGTTGAACATGTTTTGGTAAAGGTATCAATGAGGGGCCATGTAGGAGTACATGGTGGGTTCTTTTATTGAGGCCGTCCCTAAGAACTGAGATCTGTATGTGTGATTTAAGATTCAGTTACTACCATACATTGGGCCCGAAACCAATGGACTCTCTCGGCTTCTTAATCACCCTAGTACTCTGTCCAGGAGTTGCAATTAGTTTCTGGTGTTTGTAGGTTATGTGTTGGCGGCCGTGCGTAGCGCTGACCCTAGGGGTGGGCTATGTTGTGGTAGATACACCGTGGCCGAGTATGCCGGGCGCCCGTTTGGCGTCTCGGGACCCTGTTCACATCGTTCGGGGCCGTATGTGGAAACCTCGGCCGGACTCCCTGCGGATGGAACCTGGATAGGCGATAAACCTGGACTAGAGACTTGAGTGTTTAGGTAGGCCGTGGCCGACACCCTCGTTGGGATTCCACTTGAAGGTTGCCGAGTACATGTCGTGTAAACGGCGGTAAGTGGTGAAAGCGTGTATGAAGAAGTACACCCCTGCAGGGTTAACATCATCTATTCGAATAGTCGCGTCCGCGATAAAGGACTACTTGGTTGCCTATACAGTTCATAGACAATTTAATGGATACTACTAAAAGACTCAAGATAAGTGTGAGTACCGATGATGGCCCTCTCGTAGGATGACGAGGGAGGATCCCCGATGGGGTATTGTGTTGGTGAGTAGTGGACTCGTGTGCGAAAACTATTTTACTAGTGGAGTCTCGTAGGATAGCTTAGCCAAGAGTCAAAGCTGGCTTGCTGCAATAACTCCACCACCTTCTTGAGAATGAGCATGTATAGTAGGTTCTGATGTAAGACTTGCTGAGTACCTTTGTACTCATGTTTGCTTAATTACTGTTTTCAGACGACAACACCGCCCCCTCTGATGGGTTCTATGTAGACCTTGATGTCGATGAGTGACTAGCCACCCAGGTGGTGATCCTGGCCATGGAGGGCCCTATGTAGATAGACAGGCTTCGAGAAGCCTTCTTTCTTTCTAGTGTATGTACTCAGACTAGTTGCTTCCGCATGTGCTTGTATGATTGTATGACTTGAGTGTCGGGTCGTGTGACCCCTACCTGTATGAATATGTTATGTATGGCTCCTCAGAGCCTTTTTAAATAAAGTACTTGAGTTGTAGAGTTCTGTTGTGATGCCATGTTGTATGTACTCATATCGGGCATATTGTGTGTATGATTGAAATGCTTGGTATGAGTGGGATCCGACAATCTAGTTGTTTATCCTTGGCAGCCTTTCTTATGGGGAAATGTAGTCTAGTGTTCCTCGAGCCATAGTAGTCCGTTACAGCCCGGTTCACCGGAGTCTTGCTAGCCCAGCACTACTGCTCGGGACACTTGACTGGCCGGCATGTGTTTCACTTTGTTCCTATGTCTGTCCCTTCGGGGAAATGTCACGCGGTGACTTCCGGAGTCCTGCCTAGCCTGCTACAGTCTGGGTTCCCCGAAGTCCTATTAGCCAAGTGTTACAGCCCGGATTCACACACTGATGACCGACATGCTCGATGTGATTCACGTATGCCTGTCTCCATAGGTCTGTGCTGCTTTGGGTTCACGACTAGCCATGTCGGCCCGGGTTCTCTGTCATATGGATGCTAGCGACACTATCATATATGTGAGCCAAAAGGCGAAACGGTCCCGGGCCATGGTAAGGCGACACCCATGGGGATACCGTGCGTGAGGCCGCAATGTGATATAAGGTGTTACCGGCTATATCCTGACTTGGAATCGGGGTCCTGACACTTGGCGTCCCTTGGATCGCACTTTCCATCGACGCACATCTTCACTCTCGTGCTCCAAGCACACCTAGCAGCTCGGCGGCAGCGGCTGCGATGCAACGGCCGTCAAAATTGTGATGCAGCCGGCGTCGACACTGCCAGAGCTACGATGCAGCGGCCATGGGAGTCGACGCTGCCGGAGGTGCCATGCAGCGGCCGTCGATGTTGTCGGAGCTTCAATGTAGGGGCCATGACGTCCCTGAAGCTGCGATGCAGCAGCCATCAGAGTCGAGGTCGCCAGACCTGCCATGCAGTGGTTGTCGAAGCCGTCGGAGCTTCAATACAGCGGCCACAACATCAAGGCCGCTGGAGCTGCCATGCAGCGGTCGTCGAGGCCATCAGAGCTTCAATGCAGCAACAACGACGTCGCCGGAGCTACGATGCAGCGGCCGTCAGAGTCGGAGCTGCCGGAGCTGCGATGCAGTGGTCATCGACGCTGTGGGAGCTTCACTGCTGCAGCCATGACATCGCCGGAGCTGCAATGCAGCGGTGATCGACGCCGTCGGAGGTTTAGTGCTGCAGCCATGACATCACCGGAGCTGCGATGCAGCGGTCATCGACATCGTTGAAGCTTCACTGCTGCAGCCACGACATCGCCGGAGCTGCGATGCAGCGGCTGTCGACACAGCCTGAGGTGCGATGCAGCGGTCGTCGACGCCGTCGGAGCTTCAATGCAGGAGCCATGACGTCGCATGCAGCGGCCGTCGTCGGAGTCAACGCCACCGGAGCTGCCATGCAGAGGTCCTAGACGTCGTCGGATCTTCAATACAGCGGCCACAACATCACCAGAGCTGTGATGCAGCCGTCGTCGACACCGTCGAAGCTTTAATGTAGCTGCCATGCCGTCGCCGGAGCTGCGATGTAGCAGTCATCGACGCGGTCGGAGCTTCACTACAGCGGCCACGACATCACCGGAGCTGCAATGCAGCGGCCGTGACGCTGGGTTTGCGTCAGCTTGAGTCCGCACGCTCGTCGTTGCCTCGGGCTGTTGGAACTTGGAACACAAGGGCATCACTAGTGGTCTTCGCCTGCCCCGTGGAGCAGCTCGTGCGTGCTAGCGGCAGCTGAGCCACTGCCTAGCAGTGCCCGGGGCCAGCACCGCTCGCCGGCGGAGCCTCCTCCTGCAGCATCGGAGCAATCGTGTGACGGGATCTTGCAGCAGGAGCGGCTGGCATCGCCTCCGACGTCTCCGTGTACACAATTGCGGCTTGCTTGCTGCCTTGGTGAGATGGGATTGAGACTACAGGAAGAGAGGAAGAGGGGCTTTCTGCGGTGGGAAGCAAAAGGCACATGACAGGGCGAGTGGTGAGACCCACGCGGGACACGCATCACAAGAAGGAGGCGGCTTACAAGTGCGTATTATCAGCCGGTAGAAGCAAACTGAATTCCTTTGTGTATTCGCAAAAAAAAGTTACATACAGATTATATAAACATATTTTTAAAATGTAGATTCACTCATTTTGCTTCATATGTAGTTTATATTAAAATCTCTAGAAAATACTTATACTTAGAAATGAAGGGAGAGTACTATATTAAGATGGCAACATCACAAGATAACCCACTCAAACTCTTTTGCACAACCGAAAATTACCATATCGCAGTATAACATTTCTTGTTTTTTCAACCAGACACAAATTAAGCTCAGTTTATAGTTCATCAATCACACATGCGTGCGCGCGCTAGGTTGCATGCCCACGGGTGGACACAAACAACCATGCTATTACAAACAAGTAAAGTAAACCAACACAAGCCAGCCAGCTTGATCGTGAACACCACACCAAGCTGGAGCAACCCAGTGTTGCGTGATACACCAAATCAATCCAATCCAATCCAATGAAGCATATCCACATCAGGTATAGCTTGCTGTAGAAAGCACACCATTTATTCTTCATTGTGCAAGCACGTAGCAGCAAGACTTACTTGCACGCGCACAGCGGTGCAGATGGATCTTGTGACAAACACACCTAGTTGCAAATCACACGGAACATGGGAAACACTTGAGAGTTGTGAGAGATCACAATTTGATTGTGACACCAATAGACTGATGTATGGTCAACGTAAGTCGATCAACCTCCCTTTGCGTGATTCAGATTACCTAAGGTCATGAAGAATGGAAATAAAAAACATCAACTAATCTTATAGTGAATCAATGACACTTGCCCAATATATTATCTATAAGTAGAACAAAATCCACATCGAACGCACCTTAGAACGGAGACCCTCGGGAGGGTCTTTCTGTAGTAAACCGAGTGGCATGTCTTGAAGAGTGATGGTTCATGGCTGGCCTCGGATCCGTCCCAATCCAGCCTATCCCACCAGTCCTTCTCACAGTCCACCACCGGCTTGGGACCTTCAAGTGACACGGCTGGTAGCCGTCTCAGGCCCCAACAATCCCTGAGGCTGATCGTCTCTAAGGCCGATGCGATGATCAGTCTAGTATCGCATATCTGCTCTAGCTTGTGGAGATGGTACAGCTTGATGTGCTTCAGCTTCTTGAATGGTACTTTAGATGCTATCTCTTGAGGGCACTCATTGTTCAGTGGGAATATATGTTGGAGATTACTACAGTGTGCAATTTGAATGGACTCCAAGTGTGGCAAGGTGAAGGAAGAAATAGGGAGGATAAACACCAACTGTGGACAATTGTGCAAGTATATGTATTGTAAGCCTTCAAAGCTGGAAGAGTGATGACAAATGCTTCTAACCCAGATGCAATAGGCCATTGGGAGATCAGATGCAAAAAATATCCTTATTGATTCAAAGAACTCATGTTCATGAGCAGGGAACAAAGTGTGTAGCTTGGGGCACCCCTCAACATGACACCATTCTAGACGCATCCAAGATCTCGATTCCCCCGGAAGGACCATTGTGATCAAGATATTGTCATGCACATGCAATGATTGAACTTTGTAGTCTATGGAAAATTTGCAATCTTCATCGGATTCATGCTCTCTAAATGGTGGCTTCCTTTACCAATCTCGATATGCACACCTAAGGGATAAAGTTGTCGGTGGTCCCACACCAAGGACCGGCACGTGACAATATCCTTCTTAAGTACAATATCGTTGTAAGGTAAGAAGGGCCTTGTTGGAACCAAACCCTCTAGGCTACGACCAAGCGTGTCAACACATTTGGTGATGTTGACTTGGCTTTGGATTGTAGAAGAGATATGGAGGCGCACCTTGTAGCTGTACATAGAACTCTGCCAATGGAATCCCCTCATTGCAAACCAAAAGAAACTTCCATGTGTAAAAGCCATAAGTAACCCAAAGGCATGGGACGTATGGTCTCCAAAGTAAAACAATGGTTTGCTCTTCCCTCAAGTGTCTACATGTAGAACTTCTAATGAAGTGTTGCTTTGATTCCAGAGTAGGCTACGAAGTTGCTCACAACCCAGCAAGAGTAGCTTCTTGAGCCGTGAGACACCCATTGTACAGAGGTCAAGTGTTTTAGCAGATGTGCCAGAGAGGTCCAACTCCTTAAGACTGGGTAATGCATGCAAGAATATGTTGTGCAAATGATTGCAACCCTTTAGGGAGATCCGTCTCACCTCTGCTTTTGGAAGTGAAGCATTGTGGGACTTGGGACGCAGTTCTGTCTTTGGCAGTTGTACATCATGTGTCCATTTCACTGATGGGCCATAACCATCAAAGCTAAAACTCTCGAGTTGTGGAGTGGATCCCTCGAGTGCAACATGCTTCAATCTGGAACAACCATCAAGAACAAGCATCTTCAAGTTTCCTGATGATGACACTGCAGGCAATGATTTCATATGAATGTTACCCGATAAGTCCAAGAGCTCAAGATTTATCATATCAACGAAAGAGCATGTCTCCACCGTGATAACATATAAGGATTCGGCCACTCGGAGCTTGTGAAGGTTGTGTAGCCTTTTCCATGCATGACTTAAATTCCTCCATGAGATGCCCTTTGTATTTACCTCCCTAAGATTGGTCATCAGCTCGGTCATCTCTATCGGCAAGCGGCAAGACAAAATCTATGAAGCGCATGTCAAGCACCAACAGGTTTGGGAAACATTGCCATCCACCTTGATCCCCCCCCCCCTTGAGTTTGTGCAATGGTCAAGCCAAAGGAATCTTAGGTTGTGGCAGAATCGGAAAGGAGGGGATGCAAAATCAAAGCTGCACTTGTGGAGTTTTAGCACGTGGAGGTTCATGGCTAGTTGAAACATATCATTTGGTAGTTGTACCTAATTGTCGCCCGCAACTGTTAGGAAATAGGATGATGCATTGACAGGAACAATTGAGATGTCTTGATCTCTTGATTGGTTGGATGAGATTGAAATCCAACGTTCATATTGTTCTCCATGCCGACCAAAATAGTCTACCAATCCTTTTATTCTGTCGGATGGGTAGCACAACATTTGCATCACTGCATGCAATGCGCTGCCAACCTCATAGGCTTTGTCCCCTTGAAGGATGCCATCACATATCCAGTAGTTACAAGCATGAGTATCCCAAGCATAGTCAACACTAATAGGTTTTCCATGTTGTTTCTCTGTTAGGAAGAGTGAGTACAAGAAGCAATTCAAAACTGTTGTTGGGTTGATGCCATCCATGCCGGTGTAACCAATCAGTTCAACAACTTCTTCGCGCAATGAATGACACAATAGTGGGCTCATAGTTGAAGGACCCTTAAGATATAAACGAATTACTAGAACATAACCAGAATTGAACTTCAACTCGTTTCCTCTCGGTGAGAGCTGAAATCTTACATAACTGCTCCATAAAAATTTTCCTAAAGCATAGGCTCCAAATTCAGGAATGCCAAATTCTGCCAGATCAATTACTTCTTCTCCCCCATAATGAAAAATCATCAGAAATCTTTCATTTCTTAGATATGCATTGATCTCACTCCCGATGCTTGGTATCTCTACCCTGAAGCTGAAGTCTATCCCACTAAAATCATCATCCTCGTCTTGCTTATCAAACATGGGCATTAAATGGTCAAGGTTTAACTCCTACGCAATTGCCCTTTGCACAGATCTTCTGTTTTTCCACATAGAGCAGTCTACATGGATAATTTTTCCAAAATGCTATCTTGTGCTAGGATTACATCTTCTGGATTTCAGGAATTCGGTTGTGGCTCTAAGAAGAGCAGAGGCTCCTACACCCCAGTTGTACCAGCTTTCCAAGAAGAATAATTTGCCTTTATAATATGACGAGTCTGAAAATTGCAGAAACTCTAGCAGCTCACTGGTGGGGTAAACACAATCATCTACCTCATGTAGTAATGAACCGATGTTAGTCGCTTCTTCCGTGGGACATATATGACTACCATAGTTTCAATGGCTACATCATTTGACATGAATAAAATCGGGAGTGTTTTTTTTTTGAACAGTCACCTGGGGGGAGAGAGTCCCCACCTGAATATATTGCTCAAAGTGGCCAAAATGCCAAGTGTTTGATCCAGTTTATAAGGAAGACCGGATCGAAACCTTAACAGGTTGACCCCGTTTATAAGGGAAACCGGGCCAAAAAAACCGCACAGGAGGGAAGGATTACATAGGGTGAGAACATATGGAGACGCCCCGAAGAAGGCACTACCTAGCCAGCAAGCCAAGAGACCACCACCATAAAAGTCGAGTGGAAGTGGTGTGTCGTCGAGGAATCACAATACCAACACTAAACAACTATCCTAACGCACCACACCGGCGTGCGTACCAACCCCTTGGCACAACAGAGGAGCAGCACCAATCAACGAGTGACCCATCACGAACCTTAACTGGAAGCTCCGCCACAGCAAGCCGACACGATTAGCAAGGTGGGGAGGCATCGTTGCGTCGTAGTTGAGCAAAGATGAACCGAGATAGCACGAAGAGCACGAAGCTCACCAAAACAGACGACAGACATGAGAGGGTCTTGAGCTAGCAGAGAAGAGGATGACCAACCCCCAAGGGCAATGGAGGATAATGGCGGCAAGGAGCTCCCTAGTGACGCCTTCAAGAAGGTGGACAACATCCGAGGATGACGCCGTCACAGAGCTTTCGCCTGGAGCATAACCGGTTAAATTCCCAGAGGGCAGAGCCGAGAGCTGCGAATCCGGACCGAGAGACAGGAGTGGCACATGAGCCACGCCCCCAAGAGGGTAAGTGACGCTGGAGTAGCGCCGCCGTGGTCAGCTGACAAGGTCAGCGGGGATTTCTCCCGTAGCACATCCGTCAATGGTGGGCCGCCATCCAAGTGGAGATGAGAGGCGACAGAGGACAAGACCGAGACAGACATGTGAGGCGGATGGTGGACCGAGGAAGGACGAGTGGAGCAGGCCGCCGGTGAGGAGGGTGGAGACGAGGTGGGGTAGTGGAGTAGCGGGGGGCCGTTGTACCACGACAGGGGGGTGGGGGCACTGCCGAGTGGAGGTCCTTCCCGGCAGGAACCGGCGGCGTCGGAGGTGGACAGAGGGTGGGGGCACCCGAGTGGAGGTTCATCCCGGCAGGGACCTGCGGTGGCGGAGGCGAGGAGGCCGGGAGGGGTCCGTCGCTGGATCCACCGGACCAGCCGCAGCCCGTCCATGACGGGCGCGCAGGGGGGCGGGGGCAGGGAGGGCGAGCGGGGTGGAGGCGCAGGACGGGTCGCCGATGTGGAGGGGAGGGGACGTCGGTGCCGGATCTGCGGCCGCCCCGCTCCGGTCGCACAGGAGGACGGGGTCGAGGAGGATCTGTGGGGAGCGAGGCGAGGTGGGGCGGGGTGCATCGTTCGTCAGAGAGGATGAGGGTGGCGAGGGGAGCATTGGGTGCTGCGAGCCGAGGGAGAGTCGGATCCGCACCCGGCACCGCCGGATCCGTCGCCGGCTAGCCAAAACGCAGCGGCGGGGTACAATGAATGATGTGATGTTACTTATAAGGTCGGCAAGAAATGCATCCAGTCTGGAAGTTTAAATATAAAACGGAAGTAACCTATAGGTGCACAAAATAACTTTTCTTTCAAATAATATGCACAAAATAACTGATCCATATATCCTTGCTTGGTATCATGTACTGTAGCTGATTAGCAATGTAGTAGAAGGTAGGATGTCATTTGCACTAAGGTTAATTAAAAGGTCTGAACAAAGACATACGTAGCCCGTGCCATGAGGTTAGCAAGGAGAGAGGTACTCACCAATATACTCCTAGTATCTCCCATTTTGATCTTCTCCAAAGAAATTAGTAACTGCTACTGCCACTAGTGTCAGCAGCAGAAAAGAACCATGACGGCCGGGCATGTATATCTAGCTAGCCCATCGCCTGCAGATTAAATGAACACCCTGCGCTCCCCACAAAAGTTGCTGATCTGACAAGGCAAAAACCAAAAGCAGCTTAATTACATGTGGCATTCCTATGCACAGAGATATGATAGGCGAAGAGATGCGTCACCTGATCCCCTCGCTCGAAACTGAAGACGGTCTCACGCCGGTGGCGGCAGAGCTCCGGCTTTCGGAGGAGCTGAGAATGCCATGGCAGATCGATAGATGGATGGAGGGGTGTAATGGGCAATACATTGCTTTCCCTTCCTCCCCACAGAGCATCTCTCCAAGGTTCCTTGCTTGGACACTATCCATGCGCTTTGTTAACCTTTTCTTTTTCCTACTTTTGCTTCTTTTGCTTTAGTATATGTAGATGCAAACGAGTTAGTTTAGTTAGAGGTGAAAACAAGAGGTACAAGATGCTATGCTGTGTACCCATGGCCCAAGCTACTGAACCATGGTTCAGCAAAAGCACCTCACAAAACCAAACTTACAAAAACATGCAAGGCAATTCAGCCTAGCAGGATTAGCACAATAGCATGCTGATGTAGCCATACAGAGTCTACTCCCGATGTTTACCAAACAGACATCGTTTCCAGCATCTGCTTCAGAATATGAAAAAGATTAGTCACCGGCCTCAGTGGTAATTGCACTTTAAATTTACAAGAACCCATTAGGGCTTCAAAATCGCTGGGATTTAAGATTACAACAGTTTACGAGTGCTTTACCCGGCGTTTGTTCATTCCATGAATTACTTTCAGGTTCAGCACTACATAACACAAGTAATCAACTGCTGATCACTAACAAGTAACAACAAAGGGGGAGGTCAGTTCGACTTGGACCTTGTCGGGGCCATAGAAAAACAGCTATCTGAGTGAGCAGTAGACTGCTTCCAGGTGACAGGCTCTGTTTCATCAAGCTCAACATTCAGACGGCAATCTTCAGTTTTACAGAGCAACAGCAACAATATGCTTCGGCATTAAAAAAACGAGAAGCAATAACAGAGAACAATCTCGCATATATATTCAACAAAAGCTCCATACAGATATATTCATCGATTCGTGAGTAATACAAGATTTGCCCAAGGAACAAACAAAGTCATAGCAATTCGAGATTTACACAAAGAGAATCCAATCTGTTTTGCTCCTATTACAATTTACGAGATGTCAATATCCCAATGATCGCCGACGTCCACCGCGGCTGATCCGGCCAGTGCCGCTCCTCTGGTACGGATGGTGGCGGCAGCGCGCTGTAGACGTGAAGGACTCTGCTTCTGACGCCAGGGGCGATGGAGGCGGCGTGCTGGGCATGTAGTCCGGCGACTCGGCGCGCCTGGAAGGAGCTGACGTTGTGTAATATGGCGACGCGCACGACTCGGCGTCAGACACCACCAGGGGGGACGGAGGCGGTGTACTGGGCGTGTAATCCGGCGAAGAAGCGTGCCCGGGACCGGGAGGACTCAACGGAGTATAGTAAGGTGATGAGGCAGCGTGCTCTGACGGCGTCAGGGGCGTGTAGTCTGGGGACGCGCCGCGCGGAGGAGACGGCATCATGAAAGCGAGCCGAACAGGGCTCGACGAAGTGTACTCCAGCGACGGCGAAGGGCTCGCCGGAGTGTAGTCGGGGCTCGCCGGAGTGTAGTCCGGGCTCGCCGGAGTGTAGTCAGGGCTCGCGGGAGCGTAGTCCGGGCTCGCCGGAGTGTAGTCAGGGCTCGATGGGGCGTACTCCTCGTAGTCGTAGTAGCCGGCAAAGGACGGGGCGCAGCACTCGCCGCCGAAGTCGAAGCCCAGGAAGAAGGGGCCGCGCTGGGACGCACCCGGGGTGTACGACGGCGGCGGGCAGAACCCGGATGCGAGCGCCATGTTCGCCGTCTGGAGGTGGGGTGGCCGGTGGGATCTACAACTAGAGCGCGTCCGCGTACCTACGATGTGGAGGGAGGCGGAGGAGGGGAAGAGCGCGATCGAATCAGTCGGGGCGGGGCCCTAATATCGCCGTGATCGCGTGGCGGCCACGCCCCCGAGCTCGTCCAGGCTCCAGAGTCGGATTCGAAATCCCGAGCTCTACCATGGCGTCAACGCAACGCGGCGGTGACGCACGCCTCCGAGTTCACCCCGGAGCCCATGACCCAACGCGACGCGGCGGGAACGCGTAGTCCGGCCGAGCCTGTCACGCATTCAGTTCAAAACGCAACTCCGAAGACCCTTGTTCTTCATCTCCTTCATCCATTTTTTGTTTGTTCGAGTAGCAATTCGCGTGACTTGGGTGAGTGGAGGGGGGACATTTTCGAAAAAGAAAAGAAAAGAAAATAAATAAATAAAATGAACCGCTGAGATGTACTAGGTTCACAAATTCGGACTTGTGTTTGTGGCTTTGTGGTGGTGGATTGTCACTAGATGATTATTTCAGGAATACGGCTCAACGTTTTAGCCAGGAATGAAGTTGGTTCAGAGGTGTCAAGTAGACAGGTTAGATCTTTTGTTCCTTCTATAGTTAGTTCCAGACTTGCAATTGCTTTAGTTACTTTCTCAGTGCATTGTATCAAGATCTTGTACCCAAAAAAAAAGGGATCGCTACGCGTCGGCCGACGGATCATTTTAAAAGATCCGCCGCCTCGCGGGTCGTTAGATGCAGCACAATCTGGCGGTTGAACGTATTCTTCCACTTCGCAACAGATGTCTTGTTGCAGAAACATTTACAACAGAAATTGTGTTGCGTTTTTTTTTGCAACATAAATTGTGTTGCGGGACTTTTTCTGCTATATAGGTTGCGATGCGGATTTTTTTTCGCAACAAAGTTCTGGTCGTAGATATTTCTTGCAACAAAGGTTTTGTTGCGGGTTTTTTTTCTGTAACAAAGCTGATGTTGCAAAAACTTGTCTAAGTTGGTTTGCAACACTGTTGTTGTTGCGAGATAAGGTAAACGTGTGTGAGTGTGCTTAAGGACATGTGGATCAAGGTCGATCCAACGTTCGCGCGGGTGGCGGAACTCTCCGCGCCATCAGCCGGCAGAGCATTAGCGTTTTCTAAAAAAAAAAGGTCTTGTATTCCCGTTGCCCTTTTTTAAAAAATGAGATAGAAATCCCCACCTGAATATGATTTCATTTCAAAAGGAGATTGATCGCCGGCCCCTGAGGGACAGAAGAAAAGGATAGGTGAGGTACTCTTCGAACGACCTACTCCTGGTTCAGCAAAAACCCATCCCAAAACCAAACTACAAAACATGTACAGCAACTAAGCCGAATAGGATCAGCAGCACTCTTCAGACATCTAATAGTAGCTGCAGACATCCTTGCCACGCCAACTTCTGCTTCAGAACATGATAAAACGGCCTCGGTGATAATCGCACTTTAAAATTTACAAGAACCCATTAGGGCTTTCAACATCGCAGGGATTTATATAAGATTACAACATTTTACAAGCGCTTCACCCGGCGTTTTTGTTCATTCCATGAATTGCTCTCAGCACTACATAACACAAGTAATCAACTGCTGACTAACAAGTAACAACAAAGGGGGAGAGGTCAGTTCGACTTGGACACCGCTAGCCAATTTGCATCCCATTCCTAAAGGAACAAAAGAACCCAGAGGACAAGGCTCTCGTTATTATTCACCCCTCTAAACTGCCAACACTCTTTCTTCATCATCATGGATAAAAAGATGACAAGTAGCGGAAATTTCCACTAGATGTACTAAAGCTAGTAAGCATCGACTTCCCTAACGAATTGTGAAGCTAACGCCCTTCCTTCATCAGCAAAATGATGCGAGGCCCACGGCTTCTTTTTCCTTCATACTTTCAACAATATACAGGGACCTATACTTCATACAAGGGAGAAATAACAACAGCCCGCACTAAGTTTGATCGGCTGGACACATCCCTTGGCGTCTCTGTGGCATGTGCGACGGTTGGGATTTCCAAACCACCCCTGGATCTGACCGTTCTGTATAAACGCCATGCTTTGCAGGAGAAAAAGGAGCATTGGAAAACCACACTTGTAGCCAGAGAGGTGATCTGAGGAGAGGTTGAGGAACAATGCAAGAAATCAATGCACTAGAGTGCCAAACAGTGCACCTCTTCGGGAAGATTTCCTGGCACGGAGAAAGACATGACATGTCTATCAGGGAAAATTCTGCGAGAAACCATTTGTGAGCCAGACGAGGCCTCGACACCAGCTGCATGGTTCCGGCCATGGAATCTTCCCAGACGATTTACGATTGAAATCCTTTCCAAATCCTGGCACTCCAGATGCACATCTAGCATCGAAGCCCTCTTGCTCAAGCTGCAACGAGAGGGAAAACGGTGTTGAGAGAACTATCATCAATTAAACAGAGATAAGTCAACAACAAAGTAGTAAAATGGAATTGGTGTCATGAGTGAGAGTGCACAAGGAATTAAAGATCAACAAATGCAGTTAAGGTTTTCAGAAATGTGCCGCAACTGAAGTCTCTGCACATAGTAAACTGTTGGTTATTAGACTATTGCCAGGCATATGAAACATGCAAGTTGAAGAACAAATTCTTGAGAAAAATAGGGAAACAGTGTAACTTTATTTGAATAAATAAAATATCTAAGTGATATTCACTGTTCATTTTGTTATGACTAGTAAATGCGCACGTGCAACATACGTTAATATTTAGGCAATATATTAATTGCATGCGTATATCAGGTATGATATTATTTCTGTGTTAATCCTGTGATTAATGCAATATTTGGTATGAATTAATTGCACGTTAAACACGTTTAACGCTCGCCATTGGAGCAGTCTAGGTCGTTGGATTGACTTAGTTCGATGGTCGAGATCAGTTGGATCTGCCCCTTTGGGTCTTTTTATATTGGTATAGATTCAACATATCAACGACCATTCCTACCATATGATCAAAGTCAAAAAGAATTAGGGCCCTAGAGATATTTAAATATATCATCAACAACCAAGCCCAGGTTTAAAATGTTATGATGAAGTAGACGAACATTATTATTCTTCACATGAAAACGCAATATAAATGGAAGTTAAGATCTTAGCAAAAGTAAGTAAAAGAAAGGAAGAACCAAGCCAGCTAACATCTCATAAGCCCCTCAAAATTGACTGGTGTATCTAGCTGTCCAGAAGGCCCCAAATGTTTCCCTTCTGGCAATCTTTTATCTTTCTAGCACAGTGCATACAATTATTTTTACTACACAACTATTTACATGTACAAATATTCTAACATGCTCAGGGCTTCTTTGATTCAAAGGAATTTTATAGGATTTCTGGAGGATTGAAATCCTTAGGACTTTTTCCTATGTTGGTCCTTTGATTCATAGGATTGGATCCCATAGGAATTTTTCCTATGGAATCTTCTGTACTACATTTCATAGGAAATTTAACATCCACTCGAACCTCTTTTTACAATTCCTTTGTTTTTCCCGTGGCATCAAACAATCATTGCTAATTCTATAGGATTCAAATGGGCATGCCACTCCAACCCTACACTTTTCCTATTCCTATGTTTTCAAAATCCTACGAATCAAAGAGGCCCTGATGTTCTACCAAATTATGTTGGATATTTTTGTATGCACGCGCACACACCACACAGGAGCCCATAAATAAATGGAAAACAGCAATGTTGTTTTTAAACTAGCTAGCCAATAAGCAATGTGTGTGGGCGGGGTGGGGATGGAGGGTGCTCGTACCTCAGATAGTCGTTTTCCATTTTCTTGATTCTTCCAACAAAGACTTCCACAACCTTTGATAACTTGTCTTCCATTTGCTTGGCACTTGTTCTTTGTTCAGATGGGCTGATCAATGACAGTGTAATAATTAGCCTTTCAGCAATGAGGTTATAAAAGTAAATCTTACTTTCATGACCACAAGAGAATAAGCAAAAAAAAACAGTTTACAGAGACTTACTTATTTTCATTATCTGCAAGAGCGCGAGAGTTATCTGATGAGATGATGCATGTATCTCCTAGAGTGAACATTGCGATATTGTATGTAGCACTTTCATAAGCTGATACAGCTTGTGCTCTGAGAACTCTTGCTGGTATAGCAGGGAAAACTTCCTGAATCAACTTTGTGGTCATAATTAGCCTTTTGCGCGGTAAAAAATTTACCGGGGCATCTTCCAGACTTTCTGGATCATCCTCGGACTGTTAAGAAATTTAATTGGTGTCAAATGAAAACCCTTTGAACCAATATGCAAGACGTAAAGTAGCTGAAATAGTATAGCAGTGCAAACCTTCTTAATTAATCTATTTGCTGCCCAAGCCCAATCCATCTCATTCGTGCTGTCCAGCAATTGAAGATGGTTACAATTGTTAGCAACATCAAGGCAACATAAGATAAACAACTCAACAAATAAATAACTGCAAGTCACATAAACTACTGGTGCTGACAGTAACAGTAAGAGGACAGAAAATATGCTTCAACACTACTGCAAACTACTGCCCTGCAAGGGGAGAAAATTCACCTTGTCTTTCTCAACTTTTGAGTGCCTGCAGTGATTTTATGCCAAGAAACAAGAGCACGTTCTGTAAATTTGCGCTTCTTTGGCCTTGTCACCAAAGCTGTCTTCATATTAGGCACCAAAGGCCTGGCAGCTTGGCCGGCATCAGCTCTATCCTCGAGAGAGTTATTTTCCATGCACCAAGAAGCTTTTGGAACATTATATGGTGGAGTTGGGGTCTTCTGAGCATTAAACACAGAATGATTCTGACCATTTCTTTGGTTTCCATAATGTTCAAACCAAGAGGGTGCCATTTGAGGGTTTATCCCAGGTCTCTCACTTCTTTCAATCAAATTGGATGATGCATTTGTCCCAAGAGACTGAACTTGACTTTGATGATCATTACGCATGACCATACCATGAGAGAGAACTTCCCTAGAAGGGATCTGAGAAGGTATGCTTGTACTTCTCTCCTCATTGTTCCTTGGAGCAAAGCTTAGCATTTTCATGTCTGAAGGGAATGACCCTTGGACACTAGTACTGCCAATGTTATCTATGGACGACCTGAGTGAGTTAGTGGCTCCATGTGCAAACCTCTGAGCAGACTTCCAGTCAACTTGCGACGCGTCAGAACTAATCTCATTTGGTTTAAGCATCTTTCCAGTTTTATTGCCTGGATCAACATCCACATGACCCATTGCTTGCATTTGATGCAGAAGAGCAAAATTTGTCTGTTGGAGGTTTGAAGGTGTTGGATTTCCATGTAACCCAATGCCACTCATATTAGTACCAGTGTTGTGAGAAGTATTCATAACCTGAAAGTTAGCTGCAGGGCTCTCTCCCTGCCTAGGGTTCATGATACCTTGCTGACGCAATTGTGCCAAGGATGAAGCAGGAATGGCAAAGTTCCCGTCTGAAGAATGCTTCTGCAGGGTTTGATTCCCCCTGGGTACAGCAGCTCCAGTCGAATCAAAATTTGCCATCTCAGAAGAGGCTAACCCTGCATCACTGTCCAGAGCTTGTTTTGTCTCTTGATTATGTGAATTGGCAGAACTGGTGGCTACATCAGGTGGTGTTGAAGCCTTCTGTCCTTGGTCGTCTGCCTTTTGCGAACCCCATAAGTTGGGGTTGTTGGAAAACATCATAGACTGGAGAATATTGGGTGTTATCTTGTTAGATTGGGTACCGCCAGCTAGACGTTGCGCCGATATGTTTGTCCATACGTTCTTGAATACTGTTGCTGTGCTGTCTTGCTGAGGCATGGGTACAGAACCTGATCTTGCGTCTGGCACGGGATATTGCTGCCCGGAACTTAACTGGGGGAAATGTGCAGCTGGCTGTCCAGTACCACCCATTTCCGAAGAATGAAATGGTGTCGGCTGTGAGCTTGGATGAGCAGGTGACGAATAATTGGTGGCAGTGGAAGGTAGCTGGGCCTGGTGTTCTCCCCTTGCTGAGTGTTCAGGCTGCTTGCCATCAGCATTAGTGTGACTAGACCATAATTGATCTGAAGCTGGATGTCGCTGGGACGGTGGTGCTAGTCTTAATCCAAATCCTTGCAAAGAAGATTGATTAAGTTGCTGCTGAGTATTAGCAACATTATCAAGAGGACTGTTGGCCATGTCAGTAAGTGCATTGCTATCTGTTGAGTTGTCCACCTTATGAAGAAGTTGCAGCATATGTTGACTACATTAAACATACATATATATTTGTCAGTTATCATAAAGAACAACAAGCATAAATTGCTAGTGAAAACTGTTGGAAGGACTAATCATGACAAAAGATAATATCATGTGGTACAAAAAATGTTGACTATTACTGGAATAGATCAAAGCATTGTTGTCAGTGTCCCGATATGTATCTTAGAATCTTACGATACCCTTATCCTACCAGACCATTTCAGTACAATCATGATTCTCCAGACCATTTCAATACTTATAACAACTCTCCAGACTATTTCAATACTATAACGACTCTCCAGACCATTTCCATACATATATGATTCTGCAATACTAATATGATCCTACACTTCTGATACTATTTGGAAAAACTATACTGTCATTGGTAGCGTACAAGGATGTGGGCCTTCTTCGTTAGTGGTAGTCATACCTTGTCGAAACTAACCAGATATTATTCTACAAGTCGAGAGAAACAAGAGCACAAAATAAATTGCATAGGTAAAGCTTTAACACTTCAACGATGGGATATTTAGGATTTACTCAGGAATAACCTGGTTAGAGTAGTTACAAATGAAAAGGAGTAAGTACCTGTTCTGAACTGCTCTATTCTGAGACTGACCGGCATCAGATACTCCAAAGGGTGATGCACTGGAACTGTTAGTGACACCATGTCGAGATTTAAAGTGTTCATCCCCCACCAGCATTTTTTTCTAAAAATTAAGAAAGTAGCTTCATAAGTAATATTACAAGAGAACAAAATGAGTAAATAATAAAGCTTGTTTAAGCAAGATATCCATACCTCATTAACTGAAGCCATATTGGCAGCAACTTGGGAGTTCGTGATAAATCGTGGTTTCAGGTTATTTTGTCCCTGAAGTGACTGAGGCGGAAACTGATTGTTCGAAACTGGATTACCCGGAGAATGCCTAATGTTTCCCCCGGTGTTGTCCATAGCATGATTCTGCAACATGTAAGATCCCCCTGCTTGCTGACCTGATCCCAAATTTTGGGATTCTTTTGCAGCAAAGAAAGGATGCCTCCTGGCAGCATGGTCACTGTTCACATGCTGCCCAGGATTTAAAATGTTTCCTGGCCTTTCCATATGTATTGCATTTTGGTACTCCTGGTTGCAGTCATTTGGTCTTGGCTCAGCACTTCTTCTTAAAGATTCTGAGGTTTCTGAACCCCTACGTCCAATGTTATGGTTTACCCCGCCATGCTCACCCGTTCGACCAATAACCATCTGATGCTGGTTCGGGTTTATTGTTGACATGCTTGATCCCATCATACTAACACCTTTACCATCAGAACTGTCCTTCTGCATTTGCGAAGTGCTTATATCAGGCTTCATCTGCTGAAGCCTGTGGACTGAATTTGCATTACCTCCACTTGACTTCCAAAAGTTTCCATCACTATTAAAGACATTTTGGGTACTGCTGATGTCTTGTCCAAGGGGGCTGTTGCTTTTCCAGTCATTCTGGCTATTGCTCGACTCTTGGTTGATATTGTTATCAACAGTGTTTTGTTGTGACATCCAAAATCCATGTGTACTTGATGGTGCACCAGTTGAGTGTGAGCTATTTCTTGGCGTTTCAGATTTCTGCTGAGCCCAATTGCCATTTGACAAATGCACCTGTTCTTGTCTCCCATATTCATCAGACTGCTTTTGCTTCAAGCTCTGCTGAATATACCCATTATTGGCTTCTGCAGTTGACTGATGATTGGTAACAGTTGCACGAGGAGATTCATGTGGTGTTTTGTCTCTTTGCTCGTACGGACTTCTTGTAGCATGCTGAAAACTGGTAAAATCTGGATTATTCATTGTTCCATCACCATAGCTAGATGCTGACGAGGGTCGTGCATTCTGTAGTCCACCGCTTAATGCAGCAAGCTTACTTTGGTCACGAGCTGGTAAAGTTGAGTTATTGGCAACTGTCTGTGTTTTCTGCAAACTGAGGCCACTCCATTCTTCCTTGGGATTATCTTTACTGGTTGAAGACTGTAATGTTTCCTGCATAAGGGCACTCCAGCTCCCACTCTGTAGAGATGGCAAAGCACCACCAAAGTTATCATTATCCAAAGAATTACCATGATCGTTGTCTCCCTTCAACAAAGCTCCCCAGTTGCTATCCTCATCATCCCCAAACAAGAACTTCTCCTCGGTAGGGTCAAGGCTAGCGCCACCACTTGCTGGCGCTACCTGCATTGTTGATTTCTCTTGCAGGCCCGCTTGGAGTTGGTTTGACCTACCATGAAAATCTTGGAGTTGAAAACCATGTCGTAGATGATTCACTGGAACAGGGCTGCCTGCCTTGTTATTATCACCTTGACTTTGTAACGGACTATTGCTTAAGAAGCCTCCCTTTCCTCGAAAATTCTGCATAGAACTGGAGGCACCTTTCTCCTGCGGACTAGGTTCATCCATTAACGAGCTAAATGGCCTTGATACCTTTTCAGGCTGATGAGTACTTGCCCTTGTCATTGCATTCTGGAGATCAGCAGGGATCCCTAAGAACTGGGGGTACTGGTTAACAGACCCGCCTCTGCTGGTAGCAGGTATTTGATAGAAGGACTGGTTCATTTGCTGTGTAGCTAACCCCATTGGTCGCATTGGTTGACTTTGAGTATTTGGAAATACCGAACCATTCATGAAATTGCCCATGGCAGGAGCACCACCATACTGCTCCCAGTTTGTGTTGCTACCTGTATTCACCATTTGTGAGTTGCCTGGCAACCTTGGGTCACCACTAGCAAAATTTTGTGGCCACGCATAAGCCGTGGCCTCATTGTTTGGCATTTCATTTGTTATCACCGGCAATTGATCAGCAGGTGCTGCTCTTGCTGGAGCTTGAAACTGTCCAAAAGAGGGCTGCATTCTGGCTCCATGATCAATCTGCTGGGCATTTTGCTGTCTCTGGAACTCCTGCAATTGCTTGTACATCATCTGTTGTTGCCACATCTGAAAATCACCATCACCCCCATGCTGTGTGTGGTGAAACTGTGACATTTCCGAAGTCCCTACGGGTCTAATGCCCGTGAAAGCGTGAACTGTCTGCAATTGGCAAATCCCAAAGTTTCATATCAAATGACAATACGACCAGATACGACTGCCTCCTAGTATGATGAATATGATTCCACTGAACTTACAGCATCCAAAGAAGGCTCACCCTGGACTGACAAGAATTTACTCAGGCTAAACGAATCTGTAGATGTCCCTTCTATTTATCTGCAGCCTGCCCATTTTGAAGAACGTTTACATAAGAACATTATTCAAAGATTCTACAGTAAATGAATCAGTACCAGTTCAGTATATTCCACAAGGACCACGCATTCATGATTCACGAGGACAACACTTTAAGCCTACTGAGGAAAATTCTTCAGCATCAAAAGCATGCAAAGTAATGGTGCATATGCCAACTACCTTGGCCAACCATATCTATTGTGGGGTTTGGAACTTATTCAAATTAAAGCCATAAACATGTTTTAACAGCGATAAGAAAATTAATCAAGGTTATCCTTTCAAGTCCCTAGAGCTGCAACTGAAAACAACCGGCGTAGATGCATTAGAATTAAGGGTACTCCCAATGCTTGTCTCTTAGCACAATATCAGACAAAATGCTGAGGTGGCACTTTATTTAAAGAAGAGAGAGAGAGGGAAGTTGTATGTTAGTGGAGATACGGCTCTTAGCTCGTTTCCCTATGCGGTGTACTCAATGCTCTGATCCAGTGTGGCTTATCTCCCTAGTTTTTACTCCGGAGGCCAAAAGGCCAGTGGAGCATGATATCGGACAAAATCATTCCCTTCTCTCCACAATTAGGCCACAAGGTTGAGATGCAAACATGGTCCTAAACCAATAAAATGTAATATGCGATGCAATGTGGTGATTATCTCTAAAAAAAATTCACTACCTATGATAACGCGTTAAGAGCCAACGAATTGGGAGCGCCCTAAGAAGCATGGTTGATTAATTAGTGAGGGTGGCTTAAATATGGGCATCCACAACCTCAAGTGTGCGCCCATGCCAGAAAAGAACAGTTTTGAAATAGACGGAGGTGCAATTTAAGCTTGAACTGTGAACTTGTTGCACTTTTGTTAGCTTGTGGGTGGCAAGTGAAGCCAATTAGCACAATGCAAGGGATAAAGGTTCAAAACAACTCAGGAACAAGTACGTGGCAATTATCCTACTTGAGCTCGTTATCTAGATGGTCGGCCACTAAAAGCAGGGTTATATCATGAGTGTCTGGCAAGAAATACTCTTAACTAGCACAGGCAAAACCACATCTTTCACCTCGCACGAAACACAACCATTATCCAAAACCGAAACACTAACACAGCACCACAATCTCTAATGAGAAACACTAGGACAAAGACAACATCATCTTGTTACAATCAACGGACAGTCAAATCTCACGGCAGACACCTCATGCCCCTCATACGGGGAGCAAATCAAGCAAACTAAGACAAAATGAAGTTACAATGTTTCGATGCTAGCACAAGAATCACTCCCATCTCCTCGCTAAAGCCTAAAAATCACATCTTTCTCCTACATACAACTTCCGAAGAGGGGTACAGCTGAACAAATCTTGAAAGATGCAAGAGAGACAAGAGAGAATCCGCCCGGACGCTGCCGCAGCCGCTCAGAGCTCGGAGCTCAGAGGGAGGGAGACAGGGGAAAGTAGGTCCGCGACAAAAAAAATGAAGGGAACAGCAGAAACCAAGCGTCGCGCATCTGCTGGAGCATCCCCAAATCCCCCCACGTCTCCCTGCCCACTAGCAGACGCCCGAATCCCGGAGCACTGAGCAGAGGGCAGCTCAAGCTAAGCTCCAACCAACGCTCGACTACGAGCACGAGCCGAGGTGAGCTGAGCTCAAGCTCGAATCGACCCAAACCTCGGGCCCGTCGCGCGCAAATTACCCACCACGCGCCCCAGAAACCAGCAGCCTATCGAGCGCGGGAGGCCACGCGCCCCCGAGATCGACCGCCGGGGAGCTCCCAATTCGCCCACCGGCGCAGATCCCCCGAGAGAGAGGGAAAAAAACCCTAAAACTCCCCCACCCGAAAATAATTCCCCCAGCTGCAGCGGCGGACAGGGACCGCCCGATTCACGCGCGGCAGACGAGCGAGCAGCAGCCAGGAACGGAGAGGCCCCCGCGAATTCCGGGCCGATTCGTGCGAGACCTACCTCGATCGGCGCGGCGGCCGGGCGTGCGTGCGGATCGGATCGGCGCGGCCGTCAGCCCCGGGCCGCGGCGCGGGGGTGCTCCGCGGGGGGGGCGGCCGGCGGGCTAGGGTTAGGGTTCGGCGCGGCCAAATGGCGAGGGTTTGGAGCTCCGCGGCGCCGAGGAGAGAGGAGCGGGGGGAGGGTGGGGGGGGGGGGGAGCCGGGAGTAGTATCGGGCAGCCAGCAGCTCTCTCTCTCTCCTTCTTCTAAGCTCGCTCGCGACGGACGGGCGAAGATCAAGCGTGTATACGGCCCGCGAAGTATTTCACAGCGCCGGCGGTGGGCCCTGGGAGCCGGGCGTGCGGGGCCGTCGGATGGGGGCGGGCGGGGCTCGGGGCCGTCGGATCCGGGACGGGGGCGGGTAACGGCGTTAGGGGAGGAAAAGGACAGCCGCGTGGTGCGGGTGGGAAAGAAAAGGAGGAAAGGCCGCTACGGGGATGCGAGCCCCCCCGCGGAGAAAGGAAAGCGGTGAGTGCCATGGGTAACCCCTTTTTTTACCGCTCAAGAAAGCAAGTGTGGGTTTGCAGGACAGGACAGCGGGCTAATCAAGCTGGTTTTTTACCGCTCAAAGTAGGTGTGGTTGCCTATTTTGCCCAAGGTAACATAATAGGAGTACTATAATCCCTAGGATAAAATACATTCCCTTCGTACCAGAATATAAGACACGTTTTTGCATTAACGTCGTATATTTTGATACAGATGTAGTATATACCTGGTATGTGGTAAGAGAGTGAACTGACCTGATCACATTGGTTTTAGGCAGAGGAGTTAAAAGAATATTGGTTGAGTTGGGTGGAGCAATCTTTGTGTCATTGAGACCATGTAGCTTGTGATGACCTCTTTTAGGCCTCACTCATTTGGTTCAGTTGGGATTCAATCTTTCAGGGGGTCTCATCCCTGCACAAGTTGAATGATCTTCGCTCTTGCACCCCGGCTAATGTCTGGGATTTTTTTATGGGTTGGAAGAATTTTCACCGCTCAAAGTGTGGGTTTGCAGGACAGTGGGCTAATCAAGCTCATTTTTTACCGCTCAAAGTAAGTGTGGTTGGCTATTTTGCCCCAAGGTAACATAATAGGAGTACTATAATCCCTAGGATAAAAGATACTCCCTCCGTGTCAGAATGTAAGACGTTTTTGCATAAACGTCTTATATTTAAATACAGAGGTAGAATATATATGGGTATGTTGTAAGAGAGTGAACTGATCAGATTGGTTTTAGGAAGAGGAGTTAAAAGAATTTGGTTGAATTGGGTAGAGCGATTTTTGTGTCATTGAGACCATGTAGCTTGTGATGACCTCTTTTAGGCCTCACTCATTCGGTTCAGTTGGGATTCAATCTTCCAGGGGATCCCATCCTTGCACGGGTTGAATGATCTTCACTCTCGCACCCCAGTTAATGTCTGGGGATTTCTTTTATGGGATGGAAGAAGAAGATTTAAAGCCCAAGCAAACGGGTGGTCCGAGGGATTGAATCATGATTAGAACCGGGCAGATGTGCCCGAAGGCGCTACACAAAGTGGGCGGCTTGGGGTTGATCCCGCTGACCCAAACAGGGGTAGGATTAACTAAATGAGCCATTGAACATGAGATGAGGTTACCCTCTTATCGTTTTCTACACATATTGCATATATTGTAGACAAAAAACCTGACTTCATTACTAGTCCTATAACCACATGACTTCAATAGGATGTCAATAAGAACATGACATCTCATAATATGTACCACCACACACGTAAATCTACAGAAGATGTTAGTGTCACACTCTCATGAAGCAAGTGTCATGACCCCTAAAAAGTTTGCAAGAATGGGAAACAAGGTGCCCTTCCAACCTTAAGTATGGCAAACAAATTGTATCATTCTTATATATTTCATTGTTTATGTGCTCACCATGTCCCTTTATGTATTGGTGCATAGGAAAAAACATCTCTTTCACCTTTTGTTCCTACACGCAACGGTAGAAGTTGATGAAAAAAGTATCTTCTATGTTGTGTCCCACCACACTAACATGTTTCTCCTCTCATTGCCTATGAAGCAAGACTGAATAAAAGTTATAATACAATGATCTACATGAAGTATTACATGAATGGAGAGTATATGAAAACTATGACTACGCCACTGCTTAAATCAAACGTCCATGACATGAATAAATAAAAGGTTTATTTTTAGTTCAACAAGTTTTTTTAACTAGTAAATTCACTAATATGTCATACAAAGTGCAACAGAATGAGCACATCGATTGCCACAACAAACACGGTGTATAACAAATTTGGTTTTACCTAGTTTTTAATTAAAAAAGGGGGTTAGTTGTTCGCCCAACTGTTATTATTCAGTCATGGTAATCAATCATAAACCTAAGAAGTTAACTACACAAGAAAGACACGCGTGATTCGCAAAAAAAAGACACACGTGAATTGAAATCAACTGCCAAACACAAGGAGGAGATCCCTCGATTCATGATACTACAGCCATGGCACGCCATAGAAGTAGTAATCCATAGGGTTTTTTACCGGCGCAATCCACGATTTAGTGGGCTATATGTACAAATATCTGCACACAGCCATCAACACATATTTTATCCTAACAACAAGTCGCGGGCGCAAAAATTGGCATGAAACTCATTACAAAATAAGGTAAATCAGACACTAAGATTACCATCTAGTGAGGTCTATCCCGTTAAGATCAAACAGAACTGGATCTCCACCCCCAGAAAAATAGATCTGGATCTCCACCCCCAAAACATAGATCTGGATTTTATACCTTGTGATCGTGAGAAATCCGTTCAAGAAGAAGGGAATAGACTTGCTGCCAGAACTCCCAGCCCGCCCCCTCTTCTCTTCCTTACCCAATCGCTCTAGGATTAGTAAGGGCGAGCCCTCCCCTTTTGTCCCAGATGAGCCGCCTAGCCCTATCTTCCTCGCCGCCTAACCACGCCGTCGCAGAACTAGGGTAGAGGGGTACAACACAAGGCAAGACCTATCTTGCGCCCTAGTCCTCAATTTATATTGATGGGGATGGGGGCGGCGGAGACGGGTATTATGTTGAGGGCGGGGGTGAGTTGCGAGACGGTAGTTCGATATGTTTTACTTTAAGTGGAGAGGTTGTATGGCCATGGTGTATATGTTTTTAATGTTTTCAGATGCATTTTCCCCATGATCCACCACGTGTCATACGAGGTATGCGCTCGTAGCTGGAGTGTGAGGCACCATCTAGTGTGTGTCCATAAGTGGTATACTTTTGTATTGTCGTTTTCGTCGAGGTCTAGGCTGGCCATAAATGATGTATTGTCATTCTTGCGGTTGCGAGGGATGGAGACAGTTGGTGTGTTGTCGTTTTGGTAGCATACATATCTCACGTGTGCCTGCATTATCATTAGGCGTCATTTTTAGCATTTTTCATGGCTGAAGTATTCCGCTCTTTAACTTAATCAAGAGTGTATACATGATGGTACTTGCAAAAAAGGCACATACATCATATTGTATCTTATAGTTACATATGCATACCAAGGGCAAATCAACTAGGTAAACCACTTGGTATAAGCATAGTAAATAAGTTAGCTCCATTTGCATTTGCAAGATTTAGTTGTGTCTAACGAGTTATGTATTTGTGTACTGAAATGTTGAATGTTTAACATGTGCTTCAAGCTCAGGAAAGAACAAGTGTTTATCTGGAGCAGATAGATGGGAAGGCCATAATTATTGGCTTGGAAACACATGGATTAATTTTGTGGCCTATGGTTGTAGCACATTTTCAAAGAATTCCACCATAACAAATCTTCCATCGAACTTGCATATTGAACACGGGTAAGTGGCATGTTGCCCATCCCGGCACACGTTAATAAGAAGAATATCACCCTTACATTATCTTTACACGTGGATACAAAATCTAGGCGTGATAGAGTTTTATCAAGTTTTATGTTAGAAGGGACGACGGACCCCCCCCCCCCCCCCCCCCGCCTCCCCCCCCCCAACTAGGACAAGAATATAGATAACTGGATATTGATCATTCCACATAGTGAAAACTTAGTTAAAAGCAACACCATGCTCTATATTGTTTTTTCTACGCGGCATGATGTTGGCTGGTTCCACTGCTAACCATCAATAACAGAACGACGGAAGCTCAAGTCCAACACCTGACATAAAAGACATAGTGATAGAATAAGAAGAGAATGTTACAACACCTAATTAAGGCAAGTATGCACCAACTGATAAACTTCTAACAGGATTAACTCCTCCTGTTTTAACACTGTTTAGCGTAGTAGCTAGTGTTTGGCCTAGAACTTGGCCCAATCCTGGCTACGTCACTGAAAGCACCCTAGGTATTATATATAGGACACCTAGAAAACAAATGATCAACACTCCTATTGTGTTAGCTGGAACAAAAAAAAATGGCTTTGATAAGTTTCATCTGGGGACATACGAGGCGACACCATGCATGGCCATCGCTCACCTCATTGCAGCCCAGCTAGTCCCCGCCCTCATCCAAATTTGAAAGTGCCGATGGCTTAACAGAAGGACGTGAGGCCGTCCGTGTACGTAGACCGTCTGTTAAAGAAGCCGCCAACAACAGGAGGAGTTATTATGATGACACGCTCATCATCCATTCCATTCCATTCCTCCTGCCACACGTACTCCTACATGCTGTTCCCGGTGGGCACACCTCACTATAAAGTACACCGCCCTTTCCATCTCGTCATCAAACATCACACGCACGCACACGCACGCGCGCACGTACCGTCACATGACATGCCATTGGGCGCCGGGGACTATGCCATCCTAGTGGAGCAGCAGTAGTACACCCGCTGCTGGGGCCTTTGGAACATCCCCTGCATGCCCCCTGCCACTGCTGGCCAGTCCATCCACGTATGCCAAAGCGGCAGCTCGCGGCATCAGAATCAGTCGATCGGTCAGCAGTGACTGACCAGTGAGTCAGTTGCTACAGGACACGGTGGGGGTGATGGTGATGCGGGCAGGGCATGGCAGGCCCTGCTCGCTTAATTGCGACCCGAGCAAGGCCACAAAAGGTGCAGGGGCAGCACAGGACAAGCGGCCGTTGCAGTCGCAAGCACAGGGGCACAGCCTCGCAGGTGCACTGCACGCATTGGATGGACGGCGGCATCGGTCGACGCACAGACCGTGACCTGTTCGTTGCCCTATCCGGCCGGCAGCGCCCACCGGTGTCGGCTGCCCGCCTGCGAGTCAGCAGCGTTAGGAGGGTCGGGTCGGGTCGGGTCAGACAGGCCGGCAGACGTGGCGGTGGTGGCAACGTCACATGCATGCAGGGGCCGAATCAGCCAGCTGCATGGCCAATCACAAGCTTGCTTGCTCCAAGTTTCTTGGACGGATAAGGTAAAGCGACCGAACAAACTTTCCATCCATGGGGAAATCCTTTCTGTGTGCGTGCGTGCGTGCGTGCGTTATATAAATAAATGCAAGCAAAAGTGGGGAGGGTCATTTGATCTGGTCACATCGTGAGCGCGCCCCTTTTGTACTTTGCGTCACTCGCTCACTCACTGAGCTCGAACGTGAGAGTGAGAGAGAGGATCAAGTAATCCCAGCCTTTTGTTGGATGGATGGGAACCTGCTTTCTGGCCTCTCTTTCTCCTCCAGCCTAGAATTAAAACCGAACACACGTCCGGCTGGCTAAGCCTGAGGTTGACTCGAGTTGGCCGGCTCTTTTCAAGCTGACATGGACACCCTGCAACGCAACTGCAAGCGCGACTTTCCTCTTTCCCCCCCATAAACAAGGGCCGGATTCTCGTCCCCCGTACGCGTCCGTGCGTGCGTGCGTGCGCGCCGCACTTTCCGATGATGACGACGAGCAGGAGCAGGACCAGGACCAGGACAGACATGGCACCTGGACAACGACACTGCCAGGCAGAGGCAGAGGCAGAGGCAGAGGCAGGTGGACTCGTGGCTGGACCTGATGCGATATCGAGTGGACTAGTAGTATATTTATAAGCAGGAGTAGTATGACAACTTGGTCGCCCTCGAAAAGAACATCGGAAAGGGCCAGGAGAGGAGCCCGACAGATCCCCAAGTGGAGACGACAAGGAACGACATTCTCTTTCTTTCTCACGGGGCATTGATTGATTAGTACTCCTACTCACGCGGCTGGATTGGATTGGATTGACCAGCTCGTGACACGGATCGCACGCCGCTGCTGGCCGCCGCGTCCGGAGTGGCATCATTCTCCCCACGGCCACGGAACAGAATAATGTGTCCCCCCCTGCCGGGCCGGACTGGATGCCGTGCCACGGCCGTCTGTCCATTCGCCTGACGTGGGCGGTCATGTGATCCCAGGAGAAAAGAAACGGAGGAAACCAGCAGCCTGTCGCAAGCAGGAGCCAAAAGGTCCTGTGGTTTTAATTCAGAGAGGCACTGCAGGAGCCACATGGTTGACCAGTGTCCCGCCCGGGAACAGGGACGTGATATCTCATGTGGACGTTCAGTTTCTTTTTCCATCTCCCTCTTTAAATGGAGTGGAATGGAACAGGGCAAGGGCAAGGGCAAGGGCATGCGGCAGACAAAGCTCCTGGATCGTTTCGTTTGTCCGGGGCAGCATGCATGGGCACGTTCAACAGAGCTCTGGGGTCCTCCTCCTGACTCCTCTGCTCTCTTCCTTGCAGCCAATCATGATATATGCTACTGCCAATAATAAGCTGGGCTCCTCCTGTCTACTACTAGCATCGAACCTTGGGCGAGCACCAGTGAATTGCTCCTCCATGGCAATGGCATTTTCTTTAGCTTCGAATTTGTGGCCGGAGAAGAAGAGTGCTGCTGGAAACGGGCGAGGCGGCACCACCCAAAACAAGGCCAGGGAGATTCCCTGTCATATATAACTTCCACGAGAACATGGAGAAACTCGGATACTCGCCCACACTGTGCTTGATTTCTCTCCCACGTCTTCCCAGCAGATCCTGAAATCAGCACTAGAAGCAGAGTCCAGTGTCAGGCTGTTTTCAGCTACTACGTACTCCATGGAACGCCAACCACAGGGGCAAGGCAAGACATTCTGGATTTTCAGGAGCCGGTGGGCTCGTGGCTCAGCCTTGTTACACAAACTGTATTCAAGCTAACAGTAATGCATTTGATAAGTATTATATATGAGCCCTCTTTCTTAGGGCAGACCACACTGGCTAAATAGCCTAAATCACTTCCGTTAATGAAAAAGAACCCCTGAACATTCCCGAATGGTTCCCACTTAAATTCTATGAATCGAAATCTTCAACGCAATTTGATCTGCATCTCTTCCTCAACAAGCTCAAATATTTCGTCAATTCTGAAAATAAAATCAAGAGATCAATACTATCACACTATCAACAAAACTAGTACTCCCTCCGTTCCAAATTACTCGTCGTGGTTTTAGTTCAATTTGAACTAAAACCACGACGAGTAATTTGGAACGGAGGGAGTATATGATACAGCTTAATTTCGAAATTCAGGTATCCTTATACTAGTTTGTAAAATCCAAAGCTAAAGCAGATGGAGCAATTACCTACTCGTCTTGATGTTCACATTAGCAAGCCAAGAGGTTAAATAAACCTGTAAAATAATAATTGAAAAGACACAACCCTTGTTAGAAAGCATGCTGCAATGAGCACAACACATTTGATCTAATCCAAAGATGGTGCTCTCATCCTTTATTTACAATGAGCCAACACAATGCTATGTCTACCAAACAAACAATTAAAGATCTAAACATCAGGACAGAGACAGTTGATTTCTAAGGGAATAAATGCAAAGCTATTGCAAAAATTGGATCAACACCTGTAAAACCTCATGGGATGGGGTATGTCCAGGTCGCCGTGCCTGTAAGACATCAGCCTTCCAATTCTCAGGTAGTGGGAAGCTGTCTCCAGACCCCAGGCCAATCCTCTGAAATTCGTTGAATTCCCCGTCATATAACTCATCTGACCATTCTAATGAAGGATCTGCACCTTCTTTTAAGTTAATTGACAGGAGGTCCAAGACAATCAGTCTCTACATTAAAAATGATTTCCACTGTCAGGATTTTTCCAAAAGTTCAGGAGAAACAGGGATGTAAAAAAATGCGATTTCTAAGTGCACAAGCTAAAACATAGCAGAATTGTGTGATGGCATACCTTCAATCGTAGCTCTGAAACAAACATCTCAACAAGCTCTTTGGCGAGGTTTTCTGAGATCAAGTCACGAATAACAACAAATCAATATATTAGCCGTATCTTGCTGGATCAGAAAGATCTGATCTTGAGTAGCTATTTTAGAAAGAAATTACGGACAAATCACTTTGGATATAAGAAACCAGATATTTATTCAGTCAACTTGATCTAATGTGGCAGTGCTACACTGAATAACTTGCAAATTATTTACTAACTATATAAAATTCACTTGATTTTCTGACTAAGTTGGAGCTATTTCCCAAACTACACAAAATTGATTCCAAGAATGCATTTCTGTCATGCCAAACACAAATGAAAAGAAAGTTCATCTGTCTATCCGAATCCTAGTACGTCTTTCAGAATAAAAATTTCTGAATCTCTTAAAAGCAAGTAATGTCACGTGGGAAGGGGAAATAAAGATTACGGAACTTAATCCAGTTTTGCATAAAAAAATGCGAGTAACCCACCAAATTCTAACATGGAGATCCATCTGTATACTGGAGCTCCTCCACCATCCCCTAAATCATTCAAATCATCCTGCCGATCAGTAAATCGGACTAGTGGGCTACCAGAAGATACTTTGGAGAAACACCGCATGGCATGAGAAGCTTTAACCAAGTCGGACATGGCACAGACCTATTACCAGGAAATAGGAAGAGCACCAAAAGTCAAACAACCATTAATGGCTTACAGGGTCCCGGCTAAAATGACATGAACAAGCATGGGCTTTGTATGAAGCATTACCATCTCCTTGTAGGCTGATAGAAGCATCTCGCGGCATTGCACCTGAACCAAGCAAGGGACATGAAAATGAGGGGATGAACAAGAAAATTAAACCATGCTGCTGAGGAGGATTGGCTGAGTTCCTGGCGACAGCGTAGCTACCTCCTTGTGGGTCAATTTGGCGCTCGCCCTGTCGCGGATCCTGGGCATGTCCTTGAGCACCCCCAAATCCATCCCTGGCATGTAACTGACAAAATGACAAGCACAAGGCGCAGTCAGTAACTAGTTAATAAAATCTCAAAAACTCAAGCGTCGCCGAAACACAGAGCCAGAGAGGGGGCAACCTGCGGGAGAGGTAGGCGTTGACGAGCGTGGCGGCATGGGAGCGGCCGCTGGCGGCGGCGTCCAGCCACCGGGTCTTGGCGGCAAGCAGGCGCGACCACTGGTTGCGCAGGTTGCGCTGCGCCGCTGGGCGCCACTGGCGCAGAGATAAGGGAGATGGGGTTGGGGATGGGGAAGAGGGGTCGGCAGGGCGGCGAACAGGGGTGGCTGCACAGTCCTCCATTGTTTTGCCTAATGGAGTAAAGGACTTCTCAGGTCCTAAACTATTCTGAGGCAGTGGCTGAGCTAGAAACAAATAATCCAGTGGGCCACCTACAAAAAAACCGACATAACACAGTAATAAGAAATTGACCAGAAGAGCAATATGAATAGCTTAATCAAGTCTCACAACATTAGAGTTAACTAAAAATGTTTGAAATTTCCAAATATTACAACACAACTAGGGCTGGACAGAAAGCTCAGGGCTCGAAGATACAACAAGCCAGGCCCAAGCCTCCGGCCAAGCTCGTGAAGCACGCAAGCTGGTCAAGGCTCGGTGCAAGAAACATATGACATGACCTTTGCTAAAGAACTAGCAATACATTACCATATACTACAAGATAATATAGGCATGCACTGATCAACAATTCACAAATCGAAAGAAGAAAGTCCAGCAAGGTCCAACATCAACGATACCATTCACATATGCATTTGGTCCATCAAATTGTCTCAAGTCTCTCTCAACAAGGACGATTCAGAAGGACCATTATTGTATTGTCTTCTCCTAATTCTCATTCTTTGTATTATCTTTCCACCCATTTCTTGTATCGGGTCAGTAAATCTCAATGAATGTGATTTACTCTGCATCTCAGTTTTTGCAGGTCAAAATCAAACCTGTGTGCTAGCCAATAATCAAATTTTGCTATCCTACTAAATTAATCACATAAGTCAAGTCTCGTACATTGTCACATAAACAATAAAGGGGCCCTAACGAGCAGGGTGGTCCAACCTTTTCTTTTGACAACGAATATGACATGCCAACGTTCTAATTAATTTACCAATAGCAGATAGAAATAGATCAATATGGTCTTACAGACATACTCCCTCCGTCCGGAAATACTTGTCATAGAAATGGATGTATCTAGACATATTTTAGTTCTGGATACATTTACTTTTATCCATTTGTGGACAAGTAATTCCGGACGGAGGGAGTACTAAAATTCTCAATTGCCTAAGAGAAGCCTACATAATACATACCTTGAGAAGTTCAAGAAAGACTGTGTGGCATTGTTAATTTGTAAAGAGTGGCATTGTTAGAGTAACATGTTAGAGTGGCAAACAATCAGACAAGTCATTAATTTGTCAATAATCAGGTGTTCATGTACTGGGTAGCAAAATTATGTGTATGTATTCACAGGACTGTGTGTGCATGTACTGGATAGCAAGTCCTGTTGTTCAGTTAACGCAACAATAGACTTGACTCTTCCACCTGATTGATGCAATAGACAGCAAAGAGCAAACCCTAAATCAGAAATTGGGGAATGGGCAGTGCCACAGTGGACAACTTACCTTCAGTCCTCAAATCGAGCTCAAGGCTTACTGCCGGCCGAGTGCCGGAATCGGTGGAGGGCGGACTGGGCGGCCGGCGCCGGCTTGCAGGGGCGCTAGGGAAGCGCAGTAGCGCCGAGCGCTGGGCGGGCCGGGCGGGCAGGGGCGGCTCCTGGGCGTCTAGCGATGACGAGGCAGACAGCGACGGCTGACGGCGTCCGGCGAGACAGCCAGCGAGATCGGGAGCCGAGCCGCCGAGGTCGGGGACGCGCAGGGGCTCGGCGCGTCTGTCCCAGTGTCCCCTAGGTGCGTTTTCCCCCCTTGAGAACAGGTTTTTTTTTTGAGACAATCTTGAGAATCAGGTGCATTGTTTGTTGGGCTAGACGGGTCGGGACGAGTTTTGTTGGGCTTTTCTTTCTTAGTCCCATCTGTAATTTCCTGTCGTATATGGCCGGTCTAAAATCCCACAGCCCACCCTGTCGACCTTGCAGATCCACTTGCAAATGTGTCACTACGGTTGAAGCTTTAGCCTGCCGAGAGGCCATGGCCCTGCCATCTGACCTGTTACAAACAAGCACCATTGTTGCATCAAACTGTAAAGGTGTCGTGTCAAACATAAAGGATGGGACGGGCAAAAAACATGGTCATATCATCCGGGAGATAAAGATTATGGCATAGGAATTCCAAGAATGCTCTTTCCTTTTTGAAGGAAGAGCATCGAATTTGGAGGCACATAGCATCACTAAACATGCGCTTAGTTTATCTGAAAGACGTCATTTATGGCTTTTGCAACTTTCTATCAATTGTATTTCTCTAAACATTATTGAGCAATAAAAAGTAAACGTGTGTTAGCCTAGAAAACCTTGCGAATGTCACTTCCCCTTCTCTAGATCGATATATGGCGCATTGCATAGATGTCATTTGTCGTAACCTAAGAGTTTTTCTTTCACAATTTGTTTTTCCAAAATATTTCATCTTTTGAATCGCACATCCAAATGCCGAACCGTTTTTAGCGTTTGATTTCTCGTGTCGAGGTCTTCAAAACTAGATCTCATGTTAATAGATTTCAACGTACTTTTTTAACAAAAAAACAAAAATATAAAACAAATACATAAAACAAAAAACAATTGGTTTGCGCAAAAAAGAACAAATGCAAAAAACGAAAGAAAAAACTAGAGCCGAAAGTACAATTGCGATTTTCCATTTTTTTAGAAGCACAGGCTGTGTTTTCCCCTTTTTGGATAAGTTCTCGCGGAAGCAAATCTATGCTCCCACGCAAAGCAAATTTGTGCTTTTTGTGGGAACACTTTTTTCCCCGAGAAGCTCAGAGAAGCAAATATGTGCTTCCTATGGAAGCACACTATTTTTTCTGAAAAACTCAGAACAGATCCGTGCTTCTACGATAAGCAAATATGTGCTTCTCATGAAAGCATATTTTTTTTCCAGCAGAACAACTATGATTTCACGCAAAGCAAATATGCACTTCTTGTGGAAGCACATGTAAAATTAGTCATCCATGCAATTTTTAGCTTGAAAATTAGGAATGTAGGCAATATCCACAAAAGAAAGGTCAAATTCCAAAACACTTTATATGATTAGTCATCCATGCAATTTTGACAACAAACTAAAAGAAACTATAGAAATTGAAAAGAGCTTCAAAATTGCATGGGAGCCTTTTATGTGCACTACTTTGTGGGAAAAAATTGATAAACTAGCAATACCACAAATAAAAAGTAAAATTTCCTTTTCTAGTGCCCAAGATGACTTTTTTGTCAACAAGAGCCAGAAATAAGATTATAAATTGTGCCATTTCAGTTTTCACCTAAAGCAGATCACATGGGATTCCAGCTGCCAAATTTTCATGAATTTCAGTTTTTTGTATATATCATTGATTTATTGAATTCCTAGCAATTTACATCAAGTAATTCAAATTTGAACTACAAGTGTGCTCTAGTTTTTGGTCCTATAAATTCTGGAAAATAATTTTTAGCTTGCACATTAGGAATGTTGGCAGTAGCCACAAAGAAAGGTCAAATTCCAAACCACTTTATATGATTAGTCATCCATGCAATGTTGATAACAATCTGAAAGAAATGATAGAAAATGAAAAAGCCTCAGAAAATTGAAATCCTGTTGCATGGGAGCCTTTTATGTGCACTAGCTTGTGGAAAAAAATGATAAATTATTAATACCACAATAATAATTTATTTTTCCTTTTCTAGTGCCCAAGATGACTTTATTTGTGAAGCAAGTGCGAGAAATAAGATTATAAATTCCGCCCTTTCAATTTTCACCTAAAGTAGACCACATGGAATTCCATCTGAGAGTATTTTTGTCTATATTTCATTAATTTATTGAATTTCTAGTGATTTACAACGAGTAATTCAAATTTGAACTACAAGTGTGCTCTAGTTTTGGTCCTATAAATTCTGAAAATAATTTTTAGCTTGCACATTAGGAATGTTGGCAGTAGCCACAAAGAAATGTCAAATTCCAAACCACTTTATATTATTAGTCATCCATGTAATTTTGACAATAATCTGAAGAAATTATAGAAAATGAAAAAGCCTCAAAAAGTTGAAATCCTTTTGCATGGGAGCCTTTTAGGTGCACTAGCTTGTGGGGGGGAATGATAAACTGTCAATACCACAACAATAATTTATTTTTCCTTTTTCGAGTGCCCAAGATGACTTTATTTGTTAAGCAAGTGCGAGAAATAAGATTATAAATTTTGCCCTTTTAGTTTTCACCTAAAGTAGACTACACGGAATTCTAACTGCCCAATTTTAATGAATTTGGGAGTTTTTTTGTCTATATTTCCTTGATCTATTGAATTTTCTAGTGATTTACATCGAGTAATTCAAATTTGAACTACAAGTGTGCTCTAGTTTGGTCATATAGAAGGAAATATGCCCTAGAGGCAATAATAAAGTTGTTATTTATATTTCCTTATATCATGATAAATGTTTATTATTCATGCTAGAATTGTATTAACCGGAAACTTAGTACATGTGTGAATACATAGACAAACAGAGTGTCACTAGTATGCCTCTACTTGACTAGCTCATTGATCAAAGATGGTTAAGTTTCCTATCCATAGACAAAGAGTTGTCATTTGATAAACGGGACCACATCATTAGAGAATGATATGATTGACTTGACCCATCCGTTAGCTTAACACGATGATCGTTTAGTTTACTGCTATTGCTTTCTCCATAACTTATACATGTTCCTCTGACTACGAGATCATGCAACTTCCGAATACCGGAGGAACACTTAGTGTGCTATAAAACGTCACAATGTAATTGGGTGACTATAAAGATTCTCTACAGGTGTCTCCGATGGTGTTTGTTGAGTTGGCATTGATTGAGATTAGGATTTGTCACTCCGAGTATCGGAGAGGTATCTCTGGGCCCTCTCGATAATGTACATCACTATAAGCCTTGCAAGCAATGTAACTAATGATTTAGTTACAGGATGTAGCATTACGGAACGAGTAAAAGACTTGGCAGTAACGATATTGAACTAGGTATGATGATACCGACAATCGAATCTCGAGCAAGTAACATACCGATGACAAAGGGAACAACGTATGTTGTTATGCGGTTTGACCGATAAAGATCTTCATAGAATATGTAGGAACCAATATGAGCATCCAGGTTCCGCTATTGGCTATCGACCGGAGATGAGTCTCGGTCATGTCTACATAGTTCTCGAACCCGTAGGGTCCGCACGCTTAACGTTCGGTGACGATCGGTATTATGCGTTTATGTGTTTTGATGTACCGAATGTAGTTCGGAGTCCCGGATATGATCACGGACATGACGAGGAGTCTCGAAATGGTCGAGACATAAAGATCGATATATTGGATGACTATGTTTGGACATCGGAATGGTTCCGAGTGAGTTCGGGCATTTACCGGAGTACCGGGAGGTTGCCGGAACCCCCCGGGGAGTGTATGGGCCTTATTGGGCCTTAGTGGGAGAGAGGAGGAGGCGGCTGAAAGGATCGATATGGTTGACTAGAGGGGGGGGGGGAATAGGCAACTAACAATTTTTAACTTTTCTTTAGCAAATTAAACTTTGCATCAAAGTAGGTTGTCTAGACATGCAACTAAGTGAGCAACCTATATGATGCAACAACAACAAGCACACAAGCAAGGAAGGGAGACAACACAAATAAGCTTGCACAAGTAACAGTATGAGATAACCAAGAGTGGAGCCGGTGGAGACGAGGATGTGTTACCGAAGTTCCTTCCTTTTGAGGGGAAGTACGTCTCCGTTGGAGTGGTGTGGAGGCACAATGCTCCCCAAGAAGGCACTAGGGCCATCGTATTCTCCTCACGCCCTCACACAATGCGAGAAGCCGTGATTCCACTATTGGTGCCCTTGGAGGCGGCGACCGGACCTTTACAAACAAGGTTGGGGCAATCTCCCCAACTTAATTGGAGGCTCCCAACAACACCACAAAGCTTCACCACAATGGAATATGGCTCCGGGGTGACCTCAACCGTCTAGGGTGCTCAAACACCCAGGAGTAACAAGATCCGCAAGGGATTAGTGGGGGGAATCGAATTTCTCTTGGTGGAAGTGTAGATCGAGGCCTTCTCAACCAATCCCTAGAAAATCAACAAGTTTGATTGGCTAGGGAGAGAGATCGGGCGAAAATGGAGTTTGGAGCAACAATGGAGCTTAGGGTTGGAAGAGGTAGTCAACGCGGAGAAGAAGACACCCCTTATATAGTGGAGAGAGAAATCCAACCGTTATCCACTTAACCAGCCCGCGATAAGCAGTACTACCGCGCCTGCCAAGCGGTACTACCGCAAGGCCTTACGGTACTACCGCACACCCTTGCAGTACTACCGCAAGGCAGGGTTGGACCAGCCTGGGAAGGCCGTGGACATAAAAACGTCCGTGGCTAGTGTAACACCCTCGATGCGACTATAGCTCCCACGTGTCGAGGCACGACTTAGAGGCATAATCGCATTGAAGGCATATGTCGCAAGTTAGGCAATCTTCACAACATCCCATGTAATATAAATAATAACAAAGGGGAGATAACATAGTTGGCTTACACTCGCCACGTCAATCAAGTACATAAATAACATTACATCATCCAAACACTCATGGCCCGACTACGGCGCCAAAATAAAAGAGAACCCAACATGCGACACGGTCCCAATCACCCCCAACTGGGCACCACTACTGATCGTCGGGAAAGGAAACATAGTAACGTTGAGAGTCTTCGTCGAACTCCCACTTGATCTCATACGCGTCTCCTGGAGCGGAATCATAAGGCCCTGCATCTGGTGTAATAGTAATCTGTGAGCCATAGGGACTCAGCAATCTCGCACCCTCGCGATCAAAAACTATTTAAGCTTATAGGAATGGCAAGGTAAAATATGAGTGGAGCTGCAGCAAGCGACTAGCAAATATGGTGGCTAACTTATTCGCCAAAGAGAGCGAGAAGAGGAGGCAAAGCGCGAGCGAGAAACTAGAGAGTTAACCTGCGCAAACATTACTCCAACACCGTGTCCACTTTCCGGACTCCGCCGAGAAGAGGCCATCACGGTAACACACTCAGTTGATTCATTTTAGTTAAGTTAAGGTTCAAGTTATCTACAACCGGACATTAACAAATTCCCATGTGCCCATAACCGCGGGCACGGCTTTCGAAAGTTCAATCCCTGCAGGGGAGTCCCAACTTAGCCCATGACAAGCTCTCACGGTCAACGAAGGAATAGACCTCCTCCCAAGACGTTCCGATCAGACTCGGTATCTCGGTAATTCAAGACACTTCGACAGGTTAAAACAAGACCAGCAACACCGCCCGAATGTGCCGACAAATCCCGATAGGAGCTGCACATATCTCGTTCTCAGGGCACACTCAGATGAGACTAGCTACGAGTAAAACCAACCCTCAAGTTTCCCCGAGGTGGCCCCGCAAGCAGCTCAGTTCGGACCAACACTCAGAGGGAGCACTGGCCCGGGGGGGGGTTAAAAATAAGATGACCCTTGGGCTCCGGTAACCCAAGGGAAAAAGAGGCTAGGTGGAAAATGGTAAAACCTAGGTTGGGCATTGCTGGAAAAGCTTTAATCAAGGCGAACTATCAAGGGGTTCCCATTATAACCCAACCGCGTAAGGAACGCAAAATCCGGGAACATAACACCGATATGACGGAAACTAGGGCGGCAAGAGTGGAACAAAACATTAGGCGAGAGGCCGAGCCTTCCATCCTTTACCAAGTGTATAGATGCATTAAGATAACAAGATAATATGATGATATCCCAACAAGAAAATAAATATTCCAATAAGGAACGGCCTCCGATCTCCACCCGCAACTAGTAACGCTATAAGAGGGGCTGAGCAAAGCGGTAACATAGCCAATCAACGGTTTGCTAGGACCATGGTGGGTTAGAGGTTTGACATGGCAATTTGGGAGGCTTGAAAGCAAGTGGTAGGCATCGTAGCAATGGCATAGCAAAAGAGTGAGCAAACTAGCATAGCAAAGATAGTAGTGATTTCGAGGGTATGATCATCTTGCCTGCACAGTTGTCAGAGTTGACTGGATCCTCGAAAGCAAACTCAACGGGCTCCTCGTTAGCGAACTCGTCTCTCGGCTCTACCCAAACAAGACAAACAAGCAATAAGGATACAATCAACCACGTGCAAGACCAAGCAATATGATGAAATGATGATATGCTATGCGGAATGCGATGCGGGATGCAAAATGCAAGATATGACAGGAAATGCATGAACCTGGCCTCAACATGGAAATCCAAGTGTGCCACTAGAAAGATGAGGTGAAATCGCTTGAAAACGATATAAAGAACGCGGGAATCGGAGTTACGGTTTGGAAATGGCAAGCGATTCAAAAATGACACCGGTCTGCGATTTACAGCAAGTAGGCATCTAAATGCAACGCAATGAACATGCTACAGCCGCCAAATATGACAACAAAATACATGGCAGGGATGCACACAAGATGCTTAACAAAAGTCTAGCACTTAGCTACGGCCAAATCATCCATTAACAGGTTCAAACAAGCATGGCAAAAATGCATATGACGAACAGATCTCAGACTTAGTGAAATTAACACTCGCCTGGAATTTCAGATCAGGTAGCCCTCTTCGGAGCAACAAAACTACATGCTACAGGACCTTAACATGGCAAAGTAAAGCATGTCATGGAGCTACTCAAAGAGCTTAACAAAAGTCCCTTAGTGACCTTGAGCCAAAAGGGATCAGAAAATACAATTGCAAGTATGTGAACATAGCAAAAACATAATCAGTTTCAGACTTAGTGAAAAACTGACACATGCTGAAATATAACTCAAGTAGGCACGTTTACAAGCTCGATGCACTCACTACAGAGCAAGTCATGGCAATACAAGCATACACCCATCAAGAAGGCACAAAATTCAAGCTAGAAATGGCAAGAACAATAGCATAGCATGCACGGATCAACTACAACATCACCGATAAAATTGCAAACAAGTTGACAATCTGCCCAGATTCACAAAGTAGCAAAAGTAGAGCTCGATTGACTCAAGCTAGGTTGCTCCATAATTGCAAACAAATACATGGATGGATAGAGCACTACAATATTAACAAAACTCCCTTACTGATCATCCTCAAAAGAGGAACAGATCACTAGGAAACAACATGAACATATGGCAACATGAGATAAACAGCTCCAGGACTTGGTGAAATCACTAAGTCCCTGAAAACAGAATTAGCAAGTGCACCACTTTGCAAGCTTGCACAAGTCACCACACACATCCTAAAAATACATGGGTTGCACCTCTAGAAAGATGACAAAACCCTTAACAAAACATAAGTAGAACTCACGGGCATATCATGCACACAATAATCATGGCAAAAAAGACAAAAGTGCTAAACGGAGTAGCAGATCTGACAATTAACTCAAGTAGCCCTATTCTAACAGCATTTCGGGCATCAAGATGAACTCAAATGAAAAAGATGCAATGGAATGAAATGATGTACTCTCTGAGATGAACATTTTGATATGCTATATGCATGAATCGAAGCTACGGATGCAAAGTTATGGAGCCGCGAACATGTGCACTTGGACTGAAAAATAACAGGGACTTAGAAGAAATTTCGACCTCCGGATCTAGGGTTGACCCGGCACGCGAACCGAGGTGGCGGCGCTGCTTGCCGGAGATGGCGCGGACGGCGGCCGGAGTGGAGGGGATCGCCGGATCCGGCTCTCCCGCGGCCGGATCTGGCCGGAGGCGAGGCGAGGAGGCGGCGGAGCGGCCGGAGGGCGCGGCGGCGGCGTGCGGTGGCCGGGCCGGCGAGCTCGGGTGGCGGCGAGCTCGCGCCGACGAGCTCTCCGGCGATGGCGCGGCGGGGCTGGGAGGAGTGCGGCGACCGGATCGGGAGGAGAGGGGCGGCGGCGCGCTGGGCCGGGAGGGCCCCGCCTGGGCCCGGCGGGCCGGAGCGCGGGGATGTGGGCGCGGCGCCTCCGCGAACCCGGTGGCGACACGTGGCGGCGGACATGGCGGGCGGACACGTCCGTCGGTGGCGCCTTTGTCCGGCGGCGGCGGGTGGAAATGGATCTGAGGTTAGGGATGGAGGGGATCCGGGATTTTTAGAAGGGGGAGGTATATATATAGGCATAGAGGGAGCTAGGAGAGTCCAAATGAGGTGCGGTTTTCGCCCACGCGATCGTGATCGAACGCTCTAGATGATGGAGCAGAGTTTGGTGGATTTTGGGCCAAATTGGAGGGGTGTTGGGCTGCAACACACACGAGGCCTTTTCGGTCCCTCGGTTAACCGTTGGAGTATCAAACGAAGTCCAAATGGTACGAAACTTGACAGGCGGTCTACCGGTAGTAAACCAAGGCCGCTTGGCAAGTCTCGGTCCAATCCGGAAATGTTTAAACCCCACACACGAAAGAAAGCTAGAAATGACCACCGGAGGAGAACAAAGCGCCGGAATGCAAAACGGACAACGGGGAAAATGCTCGAATGCATGAGACGAACACGTATGCAAGTGCAATGCACATGATGACATGATATGAGATGCATGACAACGACAACAACACACGGAGACAAAGACCCGAACCCGAGAAAATAAGATAACTTAATGCCGGAAACGGCAAGAGTTGGAGTACAAATAGGGAAAGTTACATCCGGGGTGTTACAGCTAGTTCCGCTGAATACCAAATAGTGCAAAAAGTCCGACACGGTACTACCGCTGAAGGCAGGCGGTACTACCGCGCGGGGAGCGGATGTAAAAAATTACATCCGCTCCTACTTCCGCTACTAGTGTTGTGCCGGACCAGGGCTCACGGTACTACGGTTCCCAAGGAGCGGTACTACCGTGACCACCTGCGGTACTACCGCAAAGGCATGCGGTACTACCGCAGTGGCCTGCGGTACTACCGCTCCGAAGAGCAGTACTACCGCAAGCCTCAGAACAACAACAAATAGGAAGACTTGTTTTTGCACAAACAGGAAGAAACGAAGGATGCTCCAAGGTGCTAAAGGAAAGGCGGCGCAAAGGGGAGTAAACGTGTACGTGACGATTCCACCCAAATCTTTCCAAAGCGGACCCCTTCTTAATAGTACGGCTTTCCTACGACTCAAATCCACCGAAAAAGGAACGTAGAAAAATGACGTCTTCAATAATCTTCGAGGGGCTCCTAACCGTCTCGTGCCTAGTCATGAAATATCTGAAATACTCGAGACACACGATTAGTCCGCAAATGCATTTTCATCAATCACCAAAACACCTTAGGGATAAATATGCCCTTACAATCTCCCCCTTTTTGGTGGATTGATGACAATACGGGATTTGCACAAGGGAGAAAGAATAGAACATGAGCAAACCATACATCTCTAAAATATAGACGCCCCCCTAGATGTGTGCTAGTTAGATGAGTGCTTTGGACTGCACGACACATATACTAGGATCAACACTCCCCCTATATTTTATAGACATGGCATATCTTGTAATAATAATGCTAACACTAAGCATGATAGTAGATAAGAGCATGAACTAAGTAGCACAATATATCATAAGCTCAGTAAGGTGCAATAGATAGAGTGCATATGTCTTACACCATATGATAGATAAGTCTCACACGCTCAAATAAACTCAAACCAAACCAAAGCAAACACGGTTCAACAAACCAAACACAAGCGAAGAAAACACGACACGACACGGCAAATCCCTACTCTCTCTCCCCCTTTGGCATCGAGATGCCAAAAAGGCAGAGAGGACACCTACAACACAAGTGGTGGCTCAAGCAGAGTAGTCGCTCGCACGCTCCTCGTCAGACTCGGCCGCGGGAATGTGCTCCTCCTCAGAATCAGTCCACCTGTAGCCTTGTTTTGCCATCCATTCAGCCTATGGAGTGATGTGCTCCTCAGAGCCGCCAGAAACATCCTCTCCAAACACCCTCATGATCTTCTTATCGCGGCGGCGACTCTCCTTGGAGGCCACGTGAGTCCGATACTGCTATTGGGGAACGCAGTAATTTCAAAAAATTTCCTACGCACACGCAAGATCATGGTGATGCATAGCAACGAGAGGGGAGAGTGTAGTCTACGTACCCACGCAGACCGACTGCGGAAGCATTGACGCAACGTAGAGGAAGTAGTCGTACGTCTTCCCGATCCGACCGATCCAAGCACCGTTACTCCGGTACCTCCGAGTTCTTGGCACATGTACAGCTCGATGACGATCCCCGGGCTCCGATCCAGCAAAGCGTCGGGGAGGAGTTCCGTCAGCACGACGGCGTGGTGACGATCTTGATGTTCTACCGTCGCAGGGCTTTGCCTAAGGACTGCTACAATATAATCGAGGTGGAATATGGTGGCAGGGGGCACCGCACACGGCTAAGGAACGATCTCAATGATCAACTTGTGTGTCTAGAGGTGCCCCCTGCCTCCGTATATAAAGGAGCCAAGGGGGAGGGGGCCGCCGGCCAGGAGGAGGGCGCAGGAGGAGTCCTACTCCTACCGGGAGTAGGACTCCCCCCCAATCCTAGTTGGACTAGGATTCCCCGAGGGGGAAAGAGAGAGAGGGGGGCCGACCACCTCTCCTAGTCCTAATAGGACTAGGGGAGGGGGAGGCACGCGGCCACCTTGGGCTGCCCCTTTCTCCTTTCCACTAAAGCCCATTAAGGCCCATATGGCTCCCGGGGGGTTCCGGTAACCTCCCGGCACTCCGGTAAAATCCCGATTTCACCCGGAACACTTCCGATGTCCAAATATAGGCTTCCAATATATCAATCTTTATGTCTCGACCATTTCGAGACTCCTCGTCATGTCCATGATCACATCCGGGACTCCGAACAATCTTCGGTACATCAAAATGCATAAACTCATAATAATTGTCATCGTAACATTAAGCGTGCAGACCCTACGGTTCAAGAACAATGTAGACATGACCGAGACACGTCTCCGGTCAATAACCAATAGCGGGACCTGGATGCCCATATTGGCTCCTACATATTCTACGAAGATCTTTATCGGTCAGACCGCATAACAACATACATTGTTCCCTTTGTCATCGGTATGTTACTTGCCCGAGATTCGATCGTCGGTATCCAATACCTAGTTCAATCTTGTTACTGGCAAGTATCTTTACTCGTTCCGTAATACATCATCTCGCAACTAACTCATTGGTTGCAATGCTTGCAAGGTTTATGTGATGTGCATTACCGAGAGGGCCCAGAGATACCTCTCCGACAATCGGAGTGACAAATCCTAATCTCGAAATACGCCAACCCAACATGTACCTTTGGAGACACCTGTAATGCTCCTTTATAATCACCCAGTTATGTTGTGACGTTTGGTAGCACCCAAAGTGTTCCTCCGGCAAACGGGAGTTGCATAATCTCATAGTCATAGGAACATGTATAAGTCATGAAGAAAGCAATAGCAACATACTAAACGATCGGGTGCTAAGCTAATGGAATGGGTCATGTCAATCAGATCATTCAACTAATGATGTGATCTCGTTAATCAAATAACAACTCTTTTGTTCATGGTTAGGAAACATAACCATCTTTGATCAACGAGCTAGTCTAGTAGAGGCATACTAGTGACACTCTGTTTGTCTATGTATTCATACATGTATTATGTTTCCGGTTAATACAATTCTAGCATGAATAATAAACATTTATCATGATATATAAGGAAATAAATAATAACTTTATTATTGCCTCTAGAGCATATTTCCTTCAACTGCCCCTTGGCCTGCATGCAGAACAAGGCCTTCATCTTGGCCTTCAGCTTCTTCGCCCATGAGGGCTTAGTGGAGGGAGGTGCATATCCCGCAGAGCTGTCCTCATCTTGGCCTTAGCAGCCTTAGCCCCTGCACGAGTAGTAGTGTTAGCCCACTGGGGCTTGATGCGGAGTCTGATGGAGTCATGACGGATCCAGTCAGGGGTCAGAAACTCCTCATTGTGATAGATCTTCTCCCAAGTCTTTGATATCAGGAGGAACAGATAAGGACCATAGATGGGTACTTTGCGGGTGAATACCGCGAACCGAAGCTCACACCGCATGATATGTGAGACATCAAGTGGTTGAGTCTAAGAAACTTGGGCCTCCTCACAAATGAGAAACATGTCCACAAGAAAGGCATGCACCTTGTCCTTGTCCCCAATGCGAGGAAAGAGGGAGTGGCGGAAGATCCGGTGCATGATGTCAAGAAATGAGTTGAGCACCCACGTCGACTTGCCACTGGCTAGTTTCTTCTCAACACAGAATGGCATAAGCTTGTCCTTGTTAGCTAACTCGGCGTTGGCATGAGGGCGAACACCAACCGGTGTGTGGAGCCCCTCATCAGGCACTCTGAGCAAATCCATGAACTCCTTCCAAGTAGCAGTCAACTGACGTCCATTGGTCATCCAGGTCATCCTCCGATCCTCCCTAGAGTGGAAGTGGACCGAGGCAAAGAACTGGGCCACCAGCTCGGGGTCATAGTCCAGATGAAAAGAGATCACATCCTCAATGGCAAACTGCTCCACAAGGTCCAAGGCCTCACCAAAGTAGTGACGATGCTTCTCCTCCCTCATGTGATGCATGTCGATCCAGTGCACATCCACATACATATTCTGCTTGGCCTTGATCGCATCCAAGTAAATGAGATTCTGCTGCTTGGTCCAAAACAGTTCATTCCCTCTGAAGTTGGGATGAGGATGCCCATAGGGGTTGATCTTCCTGAGAGAGACAAACTCAGCAAGAGGTATCTCATCCATGTCCCTTGCTGGTTCCTTGACCTTGCTAGCAGTGGTCTTGACATTGCGCTTGGGGGCATTGGAGCCCTTTGGAACATCCTCTTGGTTGCGCAGACGCTTGGAACCCGTGTCTCGGCTGGGATTGGAACGATGAGCAGGGACACCGGAGCCACCACCTGAGACACACACACAACACAAACACACACGAGAAGCGAGACGGGTCAAAACAAGGACCACAACAAAACACAAGAAACCAGTAGAAAATGCATATGGTAATTGCCATGAAGAAGGTTTGACAACAGCGGTAGTATGGCCTAGTCGCGCGGTACTAAAAAATTAGTGCCGCTCCTAGTCGCAGTAGTACAGTGCGGTGGCACGGTAGTGCCGGGGCTCGAAGCGGCAGTAGAGCTTTAGTACCGCGGCCCGTGCGGTAGTACCGTGCCTGAGGAGCGGTAGTACCGCACCTGAGGAGCGGTAGTACCGCACCTGCTAGGCGGCAGTACCGCACGGCATCAGATCCGAACAGATGAATCTGAGAACAACCGCGACAACGAGGCGGTACTACGGTTGATCAAATCTACCACGGGACAACATATCAAGTACACTTTCTACGCATCACTACTCTCCTACATCCTACTCTTGCAAAGATTTGGCCTAAAATCTCAAGAATCAACATGCATCTCCCCAAAATCTAGAAGCGAAAGCATGAACAAAAGAGAGAGGGATTTGGGGAGAGAACTTGATCTATGGCAAGAGGAAGTGGTGGGGCACGATCCCACCGGTCGGAATCCGAGGAGAGCAGTCGGGGACGGAGATCCGGCGAGGCTCGCCGGCGCCGTTCTTGAGCAGGAGAGAGAGAGGCAGTGGGGAGAGAGAAAGACGAATGGGTATGGGGGAGTTGGAACTCCCCCTGCCCGGGTCTTAACCCCACGAGCCCTCGGTAGCGCGGTAGTACCGCTCGGGCGGAAGTGCCGCACCAAAGCGGTAGTACCGCTCCCCCAGGCGGCAGTAAAAAATTACTGCCGCTCTAGGCATGGAAGTACCGCGCACTCCACAAGCGGTAGTACCGTGGCAGACCGCGGTAGTACCGTGGCAGACCGCGGTAGTACCGTGAGCTCAAAACGATGCAAGTTTCAAACACAAAGAAAGGGGCTACGAGAGAAAAAAAACGACAAGCGAACAAGACACCGCAAGAACATGCTCAGCACGGAGAAAGAAAGAGAGAAAGGCAAGAGACAACAAGGACCAACCACGAGAACCTCTCCAAGGAGAGGGCGGTGGCCGGAGCCACCTATGTTTGAGTCAATTGGTATGGCACCGCAAAGAATTATCCTTGAGCCCATGACCAAAACTCGTCTTTGAAGCACAAGTGCCATTAAGAATGGCTAATGTGAAAGAGTCGATCAATTTATGCATAATGGGGGGAGGGAGAGTTCATTGAGAGAACAACACTCCCCCAATGTCCATGCCTACACCTAAACAAGATAACAAGTTGAGTATGGTGGGGTGTGCATGGGTTCAAGCAACATTGCTCGAATCAATGATATTTAGCTCATGCCTTAACTCGCGAAATCTTGCTTCATCCAAGGGCTTCGTGAAGATGTCTGCAAGGTTATCATGAGTGTTGACATAGTTGAGCTCGATCTCTCCTCGCCTAATATGATCCTGGATGAAGTGATACCGGATCTCAATATGCTTCGTCTTGAAGTGTTGCACCGGGTTGAGAGAAATCTTGATTGCACTTTCATTGTCACACCAAAGAGGCACTTTGTCACAAATGACACCGTAATCCTTTAAAGTTTGCCTCATCCATAAGAGTTGTGCACAACAACTACCGGCCGCCACATACTCCGCTTCGGTGGACGAGAGAGACACACAACTTTGCTTCTTGGAAGACCAACTCACCAAAGAGCAACCAAGAAATTGGCAACCTCCAGAAGTGGACTTCCTATCCACTTTGTCTCCCGCCCAATCCGAGTCCAAATAACCTACAAGCTTGAAGTTTGCTCCTCTTGGGTATCATAGGCCAAAGTTTGGGGTATGAGCCAAATATTAAAAGATTTGCTTGACCGCCACGAAGTGACTTTCCTTAGGTGCGGCTTGAAATCATGCACAAATTCCCACACTCAACATGATATCCGGTCTAGATGCACAAAGGTAAAGCAAAGAGCCAATCATGGAGCAATATACCTTTTGATCCACCGCTTTACCATTGGGATCTATGTCAAGTTGGCATTTGACGGGCATGGGAGTGGACGCCGGCTTGACATCACTTAGCTTGAATCTCTTGAGCATGTCTTGAGTGTATTTGGCTTGGTTGATGAAGGTTCATTCTCTTCTTTGCTTCACTTTGAACCCGAGAAAGAACTTCAGCTCTCCCATGGAAGACATCTCGAACTTTGAGGTCATGCGAGCGACAAATTCCTCATTGAAAGCTTTGTTAGGGGAACCAAAGATAATATCATCAACATATAATTGGCACACAAACAACTCCCCTTTGACCTTCTTAGTAAAAAGAGTGGGGTCGATTAGCCCTACTTCAAAACCACGGTCTTGTAACAACTCGGTAAGGTGGTCATACCACACACGTGGGGCTTGTTTAAGGCCATAGAGTGCCTTATCGAGTTGATACACATGATCGGGAAAGTAGGGGTCCTCGAACCCGGGGGGTTGCTTGAAATAAACCAACTCATTAATGGGACCATTAATAAAAGCACTCTTCACATCCATTTGTTGTAACTTAAAGTTATGATGAGAAGCATATGCAATCAACATGCGAATGGATTCAATACGAGCAACGGGGGCAAAGGTTTCACCATAGTCGATACCCTCGACTTGGGAGTAGCCTTGTGCAACCAACCGAGCCTTGTTGCGAATGATAATCCCATGAGCATCTTGCTTGTTCTTGAATATCCACTTGGTTCCAATGACATTGTGGTTCCCCGTTGGCCTTGGCACCAATCTCCACACCTTGTTGCACTCGAAGTTGTTGAGTTCTTCATGCATGGCGTTGAGCCAATCCGGATCTTCGAGCGCCTCATAGACCTTTTAGGGTTCAACACAAGAGAAAAACGCGTGATGTTCACAATAGTTTGCTAATTGTCTACGAGTGCTTACCCCCTTCCTTAAGCTTCCAAGCACATTTGTCATGAGATGATCCTTGGTGGACAGCTTGGAAGCAATCTTGGCGGCACGGCGCTCCAATTCCTCCTCGGGGGTGAGACAAGGAGTGGTCACTTGATCATCTTGAGCGCCGTCTTGAGCTTGTTCTTGATCTCGAAGAAGCTCTTGATCTTGAACTTGCTCGGAGGAGAGAAATTGACCTTGTGCATCACTTGATGTTACAACACCATCTTGAGATTGACCTTGCCCTTGGTCTTGTTCTTGAGGTTGAGGGCCTTCACTCTGTTCTTCGGAAGCGTGTGGGCCTTGGGTTGGTGATGGCTCCACAAGAGTGGAGCATTGTCCTTCTCCTTCAGCCACAAGGGGTTCCTCAATGGGTAGGATGAAACCAACACACATTCTTCTTATGTCTTGGGGAGGAATTTCATCACCTACATCACAAGTGCCACTTTGCTCCACTTGGGAGCCGTTATTCTCATCAAACTCCACGGTAAGCATGGGAGTTTGTAGCATAACCAACAAATATGCCCTCATGAGATCTAGCCTCAAATTTAGATAAACGAACACCTTTCTTAAGAATGAGACACTTACACCCGAACACCCGGAAGTACTTGAGGTTGGGCTTGTTCCCGGTGAGTATCTCATATGGAGTCTTGTTCAATCCTGTGTGGAGGTAGAGCCGATTTGATGCATGACACGCAGATGGCTTCGGCCCAAAAGTTGTATGGAGACTTGAACTCTGCCGTCATGGTCCTTTCCGCATCCATCAACCTCCGGTTCTTCCTCTCCGCTACACCATTTTGTCGAGGGGTGTATGGTGCGGAATATTGATGCTTGATCCCCTCATCACTAAGAAACTCATCCAAGGTGTAGTGCTTGAACTCGGTGCCGTTGTCACTTCTTATTGTCAAGATCTTTGCATTGTGTTGACGTTGAGCCTCATTTGCAAAGTCGATGACGGTTTGTTGGGTCTCACTCTTCCTCTTGAAGAAATATACCCAAGTGTATCTTGAACAATCATCCACAATCTCCAAGCAGTACTTTGTACCCCCAAGACTATCAAAAGATGGAGGCCCAAAGAGATCCATGTGAAGGAGCTCCAAAGGCCTCTTCGAGAAAATGATAGTCGTGGGAGGGTGAGCCTTTTCATGTAGCTTTCCTTCGATACAAGCACTGCAAGCACGATCTTTGGCAAAACTAACATTTGTTAGTCCACGAACATGGTCCCCCTTGAGAAGACTTTGCAAAGATCTCATATTGACATGGGCTAGACGGCGATGCCAAAGCCATCCCACGTCAACTTTAGCCATTATGCATGTCGCGGTCTTAGTGAGTCGCTCCGAAAAGTTGATCACATAGAGACCGTTTTGGACATGCCCAACAAAGGCTACTTTAAGAGTCTTGCTCCACAAGAGAGCCACAGTATCAACATCAAAGAAGGTGGCAAAACCCATGAGTTCTAGTTGACGAACGGAAAGTAAATTATATGCAAGGGACTCAACAAGCATGACCTTCTCGATCGTAAGATCATGAGAAATGACAACCTTGCCGAGTCCCAATACCTTAGAGGATGAGGCGTTACCCCACTCGACGTTGGTGGGCATGGATGGAATCTTTTGCACGTCCACCACCAAGTCCTTGCTTCTGGTCATATGATTAGTAGCTCCACTATCGAGTAACCATGAACCCCCACCGGAAGCAAACACCTACAAGAGATCAATGCTTGGTTTTAGGTACCCATTTTGTAATGGGTCCTTTGATGTTAGTAACAAGGGTCTTAGGAACCCAAATAGACCATTCAATTTACTCATAAGGAGAACCAACAAATTTGGCATAAACATGCCCATCTCTAGCATGGCACAACACATAAGAAGGGTTAAAGTCGCCGGCTTTGTTGGGAAGGAAGCGTTGCCCTTCTTGGCATCACTACCTGATACATCTCCAACGTATCTATAATTTTTGATTGCTCCATGCTATATTATCTACTGTCTTGGACATTATTGGGCTTTATTATCCACTTTTATATTATTTTTGGGACTAACCTATTAACCGGAGGCCCAACCCAGAATTCCTGTTTTTTGCCTGTTTTAGGGTTTCGAAGAAAAGGAATATCAAACGGAGTCCAAACGGAATGAAACCTTCGGGAACGTGATTTTCTCACCGAATACAACTCAGGAGACTTGGACCCTACGTCAAGCCAACTAACAGGAGGCCACGAGGTAGGGGGCGCGCCTGCCCCCCCAGGCGCGCCCTCCACCCTCGTGGGCCCCCTGTTGCTCCACCGACATACTTCTTCCTCCTATATATACCCACGTACCCCCAAACGATCAGATACAGAGCCAAAACCCTAATTCCACTGCCATAACTTTCTGTATCCACGAGATCCCATCTTGGGGCCTGTTCCGGAGCTCCACTGGAGGGGGCATCGATCACGGAGGGCTTCTACATCAACACCATAGCCTCTTCGATGAAGTGTGAGTAGTTTACTTCAGACCTACGGGTCCATAGTTAGTAGCTAGATGGCTTCTTCTCTCTTTTTGGATCTCAATACAATGTTCTCCCCCTCTCTTGTGGAGATCTATTCGATGTAATCTTCTTTTTGCGGTGTGTTTGTTGAGACCGATGAATTGTGGGTTTATGATCAAGTCTATCTATGAATAATATTTGAATCTTCTCTGAATTCTTTATGTATGATTGGTTATCTTTGCAAGTCTCTTCGAATTATCAGTTTGGTTTGGCCTACTAGATTGATCTTTCTTGCAATGGGAGAAGTGCTTAGCTTTGGGTTCAATCTTGGCGGTGTCCTTTCCCGGTGACAGTAAGGGCAGCAAGGCACATATTGTATTGTTTCCATCGAGGATAACAAGATGGGGTTTTCTTCATATTGCATGAGTCTATCCCTCTACATCATGTCATCTTTCTTAAATCGTTACTCTGTTTTTAACTTAATACTCTAGATGCATGCTGGATAGCAGTCGATGAGTGGAGTAATAGTAGGAGATGCAGGCAGGAGTCGGTCTACTTGTCTCGGACGTGATGCCTATATACATGATCATACCTAGATATTCTCATAACTATGCTCAATTCTGTCAATTGCTCAACAGTAATTTGTTCACCCACCGTAGAATACTTATGCTCTCGAGAGAAGCCACTAGTGAAACCTATGGCCCCCGGGTCTATCTTTATCATATCAATCTCCTACTACTTAGTTATTTACTTTGCCATTTACTTTGCCTTTATTTTTACTTTGCATCTTTATCATAAAAATACCAAAAATATTATCTTATCATATCTATCAGATCTCACTCTCGTAAGTGGCCCTATAGGGATTGACAACCCCTATTTGCGTTGGTTGTGAGGATTTATTTGTTTTGTGCAGGTACGAGGGACTCGCGCATAGCCTCCTACTGGATTGATACCTTGGTTCTCAAAAACTGAGGGAAATACTTACGCTACTTTGCTGCATCATCCCTTCCTCTTCGGGGAAAACCAACGCAGTGCTAAAAGAGGTAGCAAGAAGGATTTGTGGCGCCGTTGCCAGGGAGATCTAAGCAAAAGTCAACATACCAAGTACCCATCACATACCCTTATCTCCCGCATTACATTATTTGCCATTTGCCTCTCATTTTCCTCCCCCACTTCACCCTTGCCGTTTTATTCGCCCTCTCTCTCTATCCTCCCTCTCTTTCTCTATTTGCCTCTTTTGCTTGTTTGCTTGTGTTACCACGTGCCTTCCATTTGCTTGCTAATAATATATTGTTATGGATCCACTTAAAGTGTTCCACTTGGATCATCTTTGATCCTTATGCGCTCGTGCTGAAACCCCAACTAGCCTAGTTGATGGGAAATCTTTAGATGAGCATGCTCATTTTGTGCGTCATCGTTTGTCTGAAAAAGGGAAGCTCTTATGGTATCATATAAATAGTTTGCTATGCTATGCTTGGAATCTTTGTGAAATTTGTGATTTTACTTGTTGCTCTAAGAACCCTAAGAAACACCTTCCCTACCCATGTGAGTTCAATGATAATGAAATCTTATCTTCTTATGCAAAGGGTGTTTATAGTTACTATGATATCGAACAAATTGAAGAATTTGTCGTTTTTAAGGGTGCTTGTCGGTGTCAAAACCGGCGGATCTCGGGTAGGGGGTCCCGAACTGTGCGTCTAGGCCGGATGGTAATAGGAGGCAAGGGACACGAAGTTTTACCCAGGTTCGGGCCCTCTCGATGGAGGTAAAACCCTACGTCCTGCTTGATTAATATTGATGATATGGGTAGTACAAGAGTAGATCTACCACGAGATCGGAGAGGCTAAACCCTAGAAGCTAGCCTATGGTATGATTGTTGATGTGTACGTTGTCCTACGGACTAAAACCCTCCGGTTTATATAGACACCGGAGAGGGTTAGGGTTACACAAAGTCGGTTACAATGGTAGGAGATCTTCCTATCCGTATCGCCAAGCTTGCCTTCCACGCCAAGGAAAGTCCCTTCCGGACACGTGACGGAGTCTTCAATCTTGTATCTTCACAGTCCAGGAGTCCGGCTGAAGGTATAGTCCGACCATCCGGACACCCCCTAATCCAGGACTCCCTCAGTAGCCCCTGAACCAGGCTTCAATGACGACGAGTCCGGCGCGCAGATTGTCTTCGGCATTGCAAGGCGGGTTCCCCCTCCAAGTACTTCATAAAAGATTTTGAACACAAAGATAGTGTCCGGCTCTGCAAAATAAGTTTCCACATATTGCCATAGAGAGAATAATATTTACACAAATCTAATCTGCTGACGTATTCTGTAGCGTGACACACCACGGCCAAGCCTTTATCCGAGTCGTTTCATTATCCCACCTCAGCGCGTCATGCCAGGCGGTTTCCTTGGCACGTCTTGTTAAAGCAGAGATCGTGTCCCCTTATTCCGGGATTCTCATCAATACGGGCGTGGGTAACCCAACCACTTCTAGGACTCCTAGATTATAGGCAAGTCCAAACGAACACGGAGAGGACGCTTGATATTCACCCTCTTTATAAAGGGGACAAGGCCTTTATTTTTCCCTCCCGTGCTCAATCGAATCCTTCCCCCACCTCAAGCTCAAAACGCCCGAAGTTCAGGTCAGGTGCTCCGAACCTTCAGTCATGTCCGGATCTAGCCTTCAAGGCCGATGGGTGCCTTCTTCCGTCACGGAAGAAGACATCAAAAGGTTGAGGGAGGCCAGATATCTGACCGCCGAGATTTTGCATCGGCTGCCTCCCCGAGGGCAGGCCGTCGCCACCCCCGAACCTAACGAAAACGTCGTGTTCGTCTCCCACTTCCTCTGAGGCCTAGGCCTCGCTCTGGATCCTTTCGTAAGGGGTTTGATGTTTTACTATGGGCTAGACTTTCATGATCTAGATCCGGACTCCTTTCTTCATATCACGACATTTATTGTCGTGTGCGAGGCCTTCCTCCGGGTTACCCCTCACTTTGGCCTATGGCTCAAGACCTTTGAAGTGAAGCCGAAGATGACCGAGGGGCAACATGCAGCGTGTGGAGGTGCCTCAATATGCAAGATGACGGGAGCTCCGTGGCCCAAAGGTTCCATCCCAGAGGTGTCTGAATTGTGGCAATAAGAGTGGTTCTACATAACGACTCCTAGAAGTGCCAAGTGGGCGGCTCCCCCTGTTTTCCGCTCGGGCCCCCCACCACAGCTGATGTCATGGATCAGCAGAGGTCTGAGCTGGGGGCCAGCCAAGGACATGCCTATACTGCAAAGTCGCATTCGAGATCTCTTCAATGGAGATTTCAATTTGGTTGCGGTAATACAGGTTATGCTGGTTCGTCAAGCCCAGCCTTGGAAACGCTGGCCTCTTCGCCTATGGGAGTTCAATCCCGAGGGACCGCGTGCCATTCAAAATTTCCTCGGTCTGACGCACGAGGAGATGTACAAGTCATTCTTCGGACCTCAAGTGGAGTGTACGGAGATCACCGAGGACATGGGCCTGAGTAGTAACCGCGCCGCCGATGTGGTAAGGCATCTTCCGGCCGAACATCTCTCTTCGTTACGAAGTTATTTCTGAAAGTTCGCTTTTTGACCAGGGCTGGCTAACAAAGGCGAAGTTGATTCGGTGTTCGGCCCCCTCCCTGAGGGTTTGGAAAATCCGGTATTGGAAAAGACGCTCCAGACCACACATTGCCTGGATCCCTTGAAGGAAGACACTGTGGAGGATAATGCGGGCGGACGCGGGCCTCCAACGCTGACCACTCTAGCCGAGGGAGCGAGCGTCTCCATGAAGGAAGGCGACCAGAAGAGGAAAAGGACTGCACCCGGGGATTCGGAAGCCGAAGCTTCCAAACGGGAGAAGAAGTCTCCCACAGAGGGTCCTACCTCGGGGGGCGCCGTTGCCGCACAAAGTCCGCGGGAGGATCAATTCTCCCGCGAGTCGTAAGTGACCCGAAATACTTTTAATGGTACAGATATGCCATCTTTTTCTTCTGAGAAAATAACCACCGCATATATTTTTGCAGTTCAGGCCTTAGCCCCTCTCAAATGAGCTTGTCTTCGGGGGATCTTCTTCCAGAGATGATGGAGAGCGAAACGCCTCCTCCGGACTCCTCCGCGCCAGAAGCGGGCGACCCTGAAGTGTCGTCGCGGAGGGCCTCTCCAAGTCCGGTGAGGCCAGAAGGTAATCCCATTGACCCCCGAAGCTCCCAGTGTCCGGATCCCGAAGAGAGCAGACAAAAGAGTCCGACACCGTCTGGTGTGTGATCGGATGTTCTGAGGGAGTTGGTGGGGCGAGCAGCCATCTCAGATGAACACCGTGTGCTGATGAACACGGTGATGGAGAGAATATCGTCCGCTGAAAGCGGATTGCATGAAGCTTTTATGAGTCTACTGACAGGCTTTGAGGTACATAAAAGAATGTATGATAGTCCTGCACATGCTAGGTGTGCCCTGTGTAGATAGTAGCCCCTGAGACTCTGGTTGTCGTCGGAAACGACGACGAACAGAGGATCATATTCCCAGGTAATAACCATACTGCCTCTATGTGCAGGTGATGGAAGCTCCGGTGGCTAGCCGGACTAGCGAGTTTGCCCATTTAGAACGGCAGTTGGATGCGGCAGACGCCGACATCGAGCTTGTTAACAAAAGGCTTGACGAGGCGCAGGGTAAGTGTCATTATCTGGTAAATGTCACATAGGAAAAGCAGCATGATGCCAGTATCTTTAATATGTTGTGACTGCAGATGGAGCTGCCACTGTTGCAGCCTTACGGGAAGAACTTGCCCGAGCCAAGAAACAAGCGAGGTTGGGTAATGCGGCTGCTGTGAAGGCGGCTGAAGAGTTGCAAGCCGAGAAGGCCGCGCATGGTGAGACCCGAGACAAGATGGCCAAGATGGCTATAGAATTAAAAGCCGCCGCCGACCGTTGCCGGGTTCTTGAAAAGGAAAACCAAGCGAAGGCATCGGACCTTCAGAAGGCTGCTGCGACAAAAAAGGATCTCCGCTTTGCTATGAGGGCAAAGAAGGAGGAGCTGCGGGAAGCCGGGGATATTGTAGCTGGGAAATCCTTTATGTTGCGGAGGAAATTCGGAGATCCACGGTATGCCCCTCTGGATCGGCTGTGGAGTTCGGAGGGTGTGTATATGGATTTGGCGGCAAGCGCTGCCGATGCGGCCAAGTACTTCCAAGGTCAGACGGACCGTGAAGTAGACCAGCTGTTTTGGAGACAATTCCATTCTCCCGAGCGTCCGCTTTCATTGACTGACCAATTAGCCGAATGGGCCGAACTAAATAGGTTGTCCGGACTCTCCATGAGGTCTGTTGTGGATCAGCTGTGGCCGGAAAGGTCAAAACCGAGTAGCTATTTCGGCTTGGTGCAGCAGGTCCTTGACATGGTGCCGCGCATTGATGCGATGCGGAGGTCGGCGTGCATAGAGGGCGCACGGATGGCCTTTGCCCGTGTTAAGGCATACTGGGCGGAGATGGATGCTACCAATGTTGCAGCGCGGGATTCGGCTATAGGTCGAAAGGCTGCTGAGCACTACTTTGAAGAAGTTCTTGAGGGTGCCCGTTTGATAGAGACCAAGTGCTCAAAAAATATTATGTTTGAGTGATATGTAATCTCATTTTAAGCGAAATGCTTTTATGAATTTTTATAAGGCTATTTTTATACTTTTGCCTGAAAGTAATATGATGCCTCCTGGGCGGCCGTTTATGTATACATGCGTATAACCTGAAAGATTGCAGTCGTTGGCTTCAACCCCCACGCATATAATGCAGAGGTGCTCGCAAAAACACGCGTTCACACTTAACCCAACGTCTTGGTCCTATTAAGGAGGTGATAGCGGAGCGAGCGAGGCAACCGGACTATAATGCTTTAGCACTTTCACTTAGCCATAGGAGTTTGACAGTGGGGCTACTAGATAGCCCCTGGTGGCACCGCACTATCCCAATTCCGGGGTGCGTGCATACCTGGCCGGAAAACGGCCCTTCGTTAAGGCGGAGGAATTCTAACATTCCCACAGGTCATCGAGTGGTTGACCAGTCTCACGCTATATCATGACAGTCAGTTTTCGGCTTTCTCTACTGAGGTGCTCGTCCGGATGAACCAGGGCACAATCGTAGTAGTTCTCCTGGTGCTACCTTAGCCGGCAAGGCGGAACGTAAGGCACCAAAACACAGGAGCCGGGCAAACCCAACATTTGACCAAAGACAATGATTCGGAGCTGATGCATATAGGGCCAAACTCGCGACGCCGAACACTCCCTAAGGTATTCGGTCTTTGTGGTATAAACCGGGCCTAAATAGTGGCCTTTGTAAGAAGCCCCTTGTGTCCAGGTACGCGCATTGTTCTGGCGTGGCCACATGCCAAGATGCCAGCATCCTTCTCAATGATGGATATGTGTCAACAAGAGACAGTAAAAAAGGTTTACGCAGGGTCTTAATCTAAAAAGAATCCTTGGAGCGGGTCCCTGTTGCACGTCTGCGCCTGTGTCTCCGTTGTGCCGTATCCTGGACGGGTGTGGCACGATGATCGTCTGTAAAAGAGAGGAAGTTAAGTAAAAAAATCGTCGTGCAAAAAGATAGTTTTTAAAGAAACCATGTAAATTTCAAGATGATAAGAAGATGCCACTTGTCTGCGCGCGTTGAGCCCCTTGTATTGACAAATGGGGTGTGTGACCATTTATTTCGTATAAATAGCGGCGCCGGACTTGATTAGTTGTATCTGAGGTCTTGACGACCTATTGGATGCTTTCGCTTGTCCGGGCGCCTTTAGTGTGCGGCTGCCAAGGCAGCCTCACTCTCTTCAGCGCGCAGAGATCGCTTGATATTTCCGTGCACTGTAATGATGCCATGTGGACCGGGCATCTTGAGTGTGAGGGAGGCGTAGTGTGGCATTGCATTAAAGCAAGCGAAAGCTTCGCGTCCGAGCAGTGCTTGATAGCCACTTTGAAACGGAGCGATGTGGAAAGTTAAATGCTCGCGACGGAAGTTGTCAGGGGAGCCGAATATAACTTGTAGTAGGAGGGAGCCCGTACAACGAGCCCCTGGGCCTGGCGTTACTCCTTTAAAGGTAGTATTGCTATGGCGAATTTGTGTTGGGTCTAATCCCATCCCGCGGATTGTATCCTGATATATTAGGTTTAGGCTACTGCCGCCGTCCATCAAGACTCTTGTGAAGTGATATCCGCCAATTACCGGGTCTAATACCAGGGCAGCCCGTCCTGCGTGTCGGATACTTGCTGAGTAATCGCGATGGTCGAAAGTGATCGGTTGAGATGACCAGTGGCAGGACTTCGTGGTGACAGGCACTTGGGTATATTTTCCTGGGAGTGCCACGTTGTTTTTTCCCTTGATTACGTGTAACACGTTTACCATTTTGACTTCTGGTGGAAATTTCTTTTGTTCCCCCGTGTCTTTCTTGGGGGGCTCGTCCTCCTCTTCACTTGGTGTGTCCTCCCCCTTGTGTACGGCGTTGAGCTTGCCGGACTGCTTGAAGACCCAACATTCTCTGTGGGTATGATTAGCAGGTTTGCTAGGGGTACTATGAATCTGATATACTTGGTCCAGAATTTTGTTGAGGCTGGACAATTCATCCCTGGTGCCTTTAGGGGGCGGCTGTTGACCTGGCCGAGAGCTTTTGAATCCGGCATTTACTGCCGTGCCCTTCGTGCTGTCTTCTTTATTCCAGCGTTTGTTATTGCTGTTGCGCCGTGATTTCCCATTTCCATCTCTAACTTCAGATGTGCTGGGGTCGCTGGTGCTGCATCTGCCTAGCCAGCTGTCCTCACCCGCGCAAAAGCGGGTCATGAGGTTTGTCAGTGCGGCCATCGTTCTCGGCTTATTTTGGCCGAGGTGTTTGGTGAGCCATTCGTCACGGACGCTATGCTTGAAAGCTGCCAGGGCTTCAGCGGTCGGACAGTCGACAACAATCTGGTTCTTTTTAGTAAGAAACCTGTTCCAAAGCTTTCGGGCTGACTCTCCGGGTTGTTGAGTTATATGACTCAAATCGTCCGCATTCGGAGGTCGGACATAAGTCCCTTGAAAATTTGCCCGAAAGGCGTCTTCGAGCTCTTCCCAACTTCCAATCAAGCTTTCGGGTAGGCCTTTGAGCCAGTGACGAGCTGGCCCTTTGAGCTTGAGGGGTAGGTACTTGATGGCGTGGAGATCATCCCCTCGAGCCATATGGATATGAAGGATGTAGTCCTCAATCCAGACCCCAGGGTCTGTTGTTCCGTCGTATGCCTCTATGTTTACGGGCTTGAATCCTTCTGGAAATTCGTGGTCCAGCACCTCGTCGGTGAAGCATAGGGGATGTGCGGCACCCCTGTAGCTGGGTGTACCGCGTTGTTCGGATGTTTGTTGTGTTGCATTGTATGCTGGGGCGCGCTTGCGTGGTCCATAGATGGATCTTGTTGCGCCGTCCTTTGGGTGCGAGCCCTTGCATGGGTCGCGTATTGTATTGTGAGCGGCATTGTATGCCGATCTGTGTTTGTAGAGGGGTCGTCTATCCGACCAGGTGGCTGCTTTGATATTTGTTTGTGGGGGTTCTGAGGCCTCCTCATCGAATTCGGGTAGCAGCTTCCGCTTTGGGTAGCTCTTGGAGGGGCGATTGTCGCTGTACCTTGCTGCGGTGTTGAGTATTTTACTCCATCTGATTTGGAGTGTGTCTTGAGCGGCTTTGAGCCTTTGCTTCTTCTTTTTTGGACTCCTCGCGGTGGCAACAAGCCTTTCACAGGCAGTCTGCTGCTCCGGGTGCCTGTCCGGCGTTATGTCGTCCGGACCATTAGCCTTGATAGGATTTGTTTGTTCGGTTTGATTATTCGGATTGCCGTTGTCTGGCAGCGGTTCGCCCTGCTCCAGCGCTGGGTTTGTATGATCGCTATTTCTATCGAGGCGGGATTTGGGGCGGCGCTTGCGTCGCCGCTTTGACTGCTTTTCGATGGAACAAGCTTTCGGTGCGTCCTTCCGCTCCTTGTCGTCATCTTTTGGTGCGTCCACCATGTATATGTTATATGACGAGGTGGCGTTCCAGGGTCCAATGGGCGCTGGTTCTTCATCGTCTCCTTCATCAGCGTCCATACCGTCGATGTCTGCAGAGTCAAAGTCGAGCATGTCGGTTAAATCGTCGACAGTGGCTACAAAGTGGGTGGTGGGTGGGCTTTGAATTTCTTCATCGCCCGAATTCCAACCTTGCTGACCATAGTCCGGCCAGGGCTCTCCTGATAAAGAGAGAGACTTCAGTGTCTTCAGAATGTCGCCGAAAGGCGAGTGCTGAAAGATGTCCGCGGCGGTAAACTCCATAATCGGCGCCCAATCAGATTCGATCGGCAGGGGCGCGGAGGGTTCGGAGTCCGGAGAGGGGTCCGGCTCCTTGGAGTCACGAGTCTCGCAGAGTACGGGGCTGGTGTTCGGCTCAATCGCCGTTGGGATCGCAACCCCCGAGGTGGCGTCCAACCGCCCATCCTCGATCGGCGCAGTTGGCTCCGAATTGAGGGTCGGAGCCGATGTGGGTGCGGCCTCCAGGGCACTGTTCGGCGGCGGAGCTAGATCATGCTCGTCGTGACGGTGCGGCGCGCTCGGCAGTGGCTCGAATCCGTTGAAGATCAAGTCCCCGCGGATGTCAGCCGTGTAGTTTAAACTTCCAAATCTGACCTGACGGCCAGGGGCGTAGTTTTCGATCTGCTCCAGACGGCCGAGCGAATCGGCCCGCAGTGCGAAGCTGCCGAAGACGAAGATCTGTCCGGGGAGGAAGGTCTCACCCTGGACTGCATCGCTATTGATGATCGTAAGAGCCATCGAGCCTGACGGCGACGACACAGAGGAACTCTCAATGAATGCACCAATGTCGGTGTCAAAACCGATGGATCTCGGGTAGGGGGTCCTGAACTGTGCGTCTAGGACGGATGGTAATATGAGGCAAGGGACACGAAGTTTTACCCAGGTTCGGGCCCTCTCGATGGAGGTAAAACCCTACGTCCTGCTTTATTAATATTGATGATATGGGTAGTACAAGAGTAGATCTACCACGAGATCAGAGAGGCTAAACCCTAGAAGCTAGCCTATGGTATGATTGTTGATGTGTACATTGTCCTACGGACTAAAACCCTCCGGTTTATATAGACACCGGAGAGGGTTAGGGTTACACAAAGTTGATTACAATGGTAGGAGATCTTCATATCCGTATCGCCAAGCTTGCCTTCCACGCCAAGGAAAGTCCCTTCCGGACACGGGACGGAGTCTTCAATCTTGTATCTTCACAGTCCAGGAGTTCGGCTGAAGGTATAGTCCGGCCATCCGGACACCCCCTAATCCAGGACTCCCTCAGTGCTCATGAAGTTGCTTCTTTGATTGAAAAGTATGATTTTACTCTCAATAAATCTGAAAATTCTGTCATACTTAAATATTGCAATGAAAACTTTGCTCATAATGTCTATGTCCAAGAATTTACTGAAAGAATGACCGTTGCTTTGGAAGAAAATAATGATATGCAAAACCCTAAGCTTGAGGATGCTAGTTTTGCTATGACTACTATTTGTTGCAATGATCATGATTGGGGTGATTCTTCTTTTGATCTTGAAAATTTATTTAAGCCCCATGATGAATATGAGATTGATAATAGTGTTTGCAATATGATTGAAAGTGGGTTTTGAAGAGTGTCAACTTTAGATCCCACATATTTGGAGAATGTTCAATCTTATGAAGTTTTTGATAAAAGTGGGTTTGGAGAGGTCATGACTTTAGTTAATGTTAATCCCACTATTTTGGAAGAGTGTCAACTCTGCATGCATGTGGATCGTGTTGAAAATATTTTATGTGATAGCTATTTTGTTTAATTTGCTTATGATCCTACATATAATTATTATGATAGAGGAAAATATGGTGGTAGAAATTTTCATGTTACTAAATTACCTCTCGTTATGTTGAGATTACTATTGTTTCTTTCCTCTTCCATACATATGCTAGTTTTTGCTTGCCATGATAATTTGTTTGCCTATAAGATGCCTATGCATAGGAAGTATGTTAGACTTAGATGTGTTTGTCACATGTTTTATGATGCTCTCTTTGTGCTTCAATTCTTGTCTTTCATGTGAGCATCATTGAAATTATCAATGCCTAGCTAGGGGCGTTAAACGATAGCGCTTGTTGGGAGGCAATCCAATTTTATTTTTATTCCTTGATTTTTGCTCCTGTTTAGTAATAAATAAATTATCTATCCTCTGTTTTGGTTGTGTTTTTTGTGTTTAATTAGTGTTTGTGCCAAGTAGAACCGTTGGGAAGACTTGGGGAAAGTCTTGTTGAACTTGCTGTAAAAACAGAAACTTTAGCGCTCACGAGAACTGCTGTCATTTTTATTTGGAAGTGATATTTAGTTAATTCTTTTTTCAGATGATTAATAGATAAATTCCTCACTTCCATCAATTTATTTTAGAATTTTTGGGGTTCCAGATCTTGCGCTAGCTACAGATTACTACAGACTGTTCTGTTTTTGACAGATTCTGTTTTGCGTGTGTTGTTTCCTTATTTTGATGAATCTATGGCTAGTAAGTTAGTTTACGAACCATAGAGAAGTTGTAATACAGTAGTTATAACACCCATATAAATAAAGAATGAGTTCATTACAGTACCTTGAAGTGGTCTTTTGTTTTCTTTCGCTAACGGAGCTCACGAGATTTTCTACTTTAAGTTTTGTGTTGTGAAGTTTTCAAGTTTTGGGTAAAGATTTGATGGATTATGGAACAAGGAGTGGCAAGAGCCTAAGCTTGGGGATGCCCATGGAACCCCCAAGATAATCTAAGGACACCTAAAATCGAAAGCTTGGGGATGCCCCGGAAGGCATCCCCTCTTTCGTCTACTTCTATCGGTAACTTTACTTGGAGCTATATTTTTATTTACCACATGATATGTGTTTTACTTGGAGCGTCTTGTATGATTTGAGTCTTTGCTTATTAGTTTACCACAATCATCCTTTCTGTACACACCTTTTGAGAGAGCCATGCATGATTTGGAATTTGTTAGAATACTCTATGTGCTTCGCTTATATCTTTTGAGTTATATAATTTTGCTCTAGTGCTTCACTTATATCTTTTAGAGCACGGTGGTGGATTTGTTTTATAGAAACTATTGATCTCTCATGCTTCACTTAGATTATTTTGAGAGTCTTAATATCATGGTCATTTGCTTAAAATCCTAATATGCTTGGTATGCAAGATTAATAATAAAACTTCCTTATGAGTGTGTTGAATACTATGATAAGTTTGATACTTGATAATTGTTTTGAGATATGGAGATGGTGATATTAAAGTCATGCTAGTTGATTAGTTGTGAATTTGAGAAATACTTGTGTTGAAGCTTGTGATTCCCGTAGCATGCACGTATGGTGAACCGTTATGTGATGAAGTCGGAGCATGATTTATTTATTGATTGTCTTCCTTATGAGTGGCGGTCGGGGACGAGCGATGGTATTTTCCTACCACCTTGCTAGCCTCTCTAATACCGCGCACCTTTCGCCGGTATCATACACCCACCATATACCTTCCTCAAACAGCCACCATACCTACCTATTATGGCATTTCCATAGCCATTCCGAGATATATTGCCATGCAACTTTCCACCGTTCCGTTATGACACACTTCATCATTGTCATATTGCTTAGCATGATCATGTAGTTGACATAGTATTTGTGGCAAAGCCACCGTTCATAATTCTTTCATACTTGTCACTCATGCATCATTGCATATCCCGGTACACCGCCAGAGACATTCATATAGAGTCATATTTGTTCTAAGTATCGAGTGCAATTGTTGAGTTGTAAGAAAAATAAAAGTGTGATGATCATCATTATTAGAGCATTGTCCCAGTGAGGAAAGGATGATGGAGACTATGATTCCCCCACAAGTCGGGATGAGACTCCGGATGAAAAATAAATAAAAGAGGCCAAAGAAGCCCAAATAAAAAAAGAGAAAGAAAAGAGGCCATAAAAAAGAGAGAGAGAAAAGGCCCAAATAAAAAGAAAAAAATGAGAGAAAAAGAGAGAAGGGACAATGTTACTACCCTTTTACCACACTTGTGCTTCAAAGTAGCATCATGATCTTCATAGTAGAGAGTCTCTCATGTTATCACTTCCATATACTAGTGGGAATTTTTCATTATAGAACTTGGCTTGTATATTCCAATGATGGGCTTCCTCAAAATTTCCCTAGGTCTTCATAAGCAAGCAAGTTGGATGCACACCCACTTAGTTTCTTTTTGAGCTTTCATATACTTATAGCTCTAGTGCATCCGTTGCATGGCAATCCCTACTCACTCACATTGATATCTATTGATGGGCATCTCCATAGCCTGTTGATACGCCTAGTTGATGTGAGACTATCTTCTCCCTTTTTGTCTTCACGACAACCACCACTCTATTCCACCTATAGTGCTATATCCATGGCTCACGCTCATGTATTGCGTGAAGATTGAAAAAGTTTGAGAATGTCAAAAGTATGAAAAAAATTGCTTGGCTTGTCATCGGGGTTGTGTATGATTTAAATACTTTGTGTGGTGAAGATAGAGCATAGCCAGACTATATGATTTTGTAGGGATAACTTTCTTTAGCCATGTTATTTTGAGAAGACATAATTGCTTTGTTAGTATGCTTGAAGTATTATTATTTTCTATGTCAATATAAACTTTTGTCTTGAATCTTTTGGATCTGAATATTCATACCACAATTCAGAAGAATTACATTAAAAGTTATACCAAGTAGCACTCCGCATGAAAAATTCTGTTTTTATCATTTACCTACTCGAGGACAAGCAGGAATTAAGCTTGGGGAGGCTTGATACGTCTCCAATGTATCTATAATTTTTGATTGCTCCATGCTATATTATCTACTGTTTTGGACATTATTGGGCTTTATTATCCACTTTTATATTATTTTTGGGACTAACCTATTAACTGGAGGCCCAGCCCAGAATTGCTGTTTTTTTGCCTGTTTTAGGGTTTCAAAGAAAAGGAATATCAAATGGAGTCTAAACGGAATGAAACCTTAGGGAACGTGATTTTCTCACACAATACAACTCAGGAGACTTGGACCCTACGTCAAGCCAACTAACAGGAGGCCACGAGGTAGGGGGGCGCGCCTGCCCCCCCAGGCGCGCCCTCCACCCTCGTGGGCCCCCTGTTGCTCCACCGACGTACTTCTTCCTCCTATATATACCCACGTACCCCCAAACGATTAGATACGGAGCCAAAACCCTAATTCCACCGCCGTAACTTTCTGTATCCACGAGATCCCATCTTGGGGCCTGTTCCGGAGCTCCGCCGGAGGGGGCATCGATCACGTAGGGCTTCTACATCAACACCATAGCCTCTCCGATGAAGTGTGAGTAGTTTACTTCAGACCTAAGGGTCCATAGTTAGTAGCTAGATGGCTTCTTCTCTCTTTTTGGATCTCAATACAATGTTCTCCCCCTCTCTTGTGGAGATCTATTCGATGTAATCTTCTTTTTGCGGTGTGTTTGTTGAGACCGATGAATTGTGGGTTTATGATCAAGTCTATCTATGAATAATATTTGAATCTTCTCTTAATTCTTTTATGTATGATTGGTTATCTTTGCAAGTCTCTTCGAATTATCAGTTTGGTTTGGCCTACTAGATTGATCTTTCTTGCAATGGGAGAAGTGCTTAGCTTTGGGTTCAATCTTGCGGTGTCCTTTCCCGGTGACAGTAAGGGCAGCAAGGCACGTATTGTATTGTTTCCATCGAGGATAACAAGATGGGGTTTTCTTCATATTGCATGAGTCTATCCCTCTACATCATGTCATCTTGCTTATGGCGTTACTCTGTTTTTAACTTAATACTCTAGATGCATGCTGGATAGCGGTCGATGAGTGGAGTAATAGTAGTAGATGCAGGCAGGAGTCGGTCTACTTGTCTCGGACGTGATGCCTATATACATGATCATACCTAGATATTCTCATAACTATGCTCAATTCTGTCAATTGCTCAACAGTAATTTGTTCACCCATCGTAGAATACTTATGCTCTCGAGAGAAGCCACTAGTGAAACCTATGGCCCCCGGGTCTATCTTTATCATATCAATCTCCTACTACTTAGTTATTTACTTTGCCATTTACTTTGCCTTTATTTTTACTTTACATCTTTATCATAAAAATACCAAAAATATTATCTTATCATATCTATCAGATCTCACTCTCGTAAGTGGCCCTATAGGGATTGACAACCCCTATTTGCGTTGGTTGCGAGGATTTATTTGTTTTGTGCAGGTACGAGGGACTCGCGTGTAGCCTCCTACTGGATTGATAGCTTGGTTCTCAAAAACCGAGGGAAATACTTACGCTCTGCATCATCCCTTCCTCTCCGGGGAAAACCAACGCAGTGCTAAAAGAGGTAGCACTACCCCTCACGGTGTTCTTCTCCTTATCCTTAGTAGCACCCTCTCCCTCCTTCACAAAGGTTTGCTTGAGAGGAGGAGGTCGTTTGGCCTTGTCATTCTTCTTCTTGTTCTTGGACTTGGGCACGTACCCAATCCCTTCCTTGGCCACAACTCCCTTTTAGTTGGTCAAAAGGTCATTGATGTTCTTCTCGCCTTGTATGCAAGACACAAGACCTTTCTCAAGTTGCACCTTTAACTTAGCGTTTTCGTCAACAAGATGCACATTCTCACAACATGGGTTAGTAGCATTTGCATTATCAATTAACATCATACGAGGAAAAGTGGCTTTCTCCTTGGTTAGCTTTACTTGAAGTTGATCATGAGACTCTTTGAGGCTAGCATGAGCACCCTTCAAGACCTTGTGAGCCTTGTCAAGTAGGTCAAACTCCTCTTTGAGTCTAGCAAGATCAATCCCAAGCTTGGCCTTCTCGGAGTTTAGCACATGAGAAACAACAAGAGCATGATCAAAATCTTTCTTTAACTTAGCGTGATCAACGTTGTGTGACTCCTCAAGAGCCAAACGAAGACCACACTCTTCCTCAAGAGCATTGGAAAGATCTGAAATCTCATCGGCATAGTCATGACTATGCCCCTCCATCTTGGAGATAGTATCTTCGTGAGCCTCGATCATGTCATTGGCTTCACCAAGTTGTTCCAAGAGAGGAACGAAATGCTTCTTGGATTTACCCTTGAGTTTACCCATAAAGGACTCAAACTCATTTTCCTCCACACTAGATCCCTCATATTCATCAATGCAATCCATCAAGGAAGGATTATTAATGATGGTAGTTTTGATGTTGGGGGTTACCTTGTTGGTGGCTTTAGCCATGAGGCACTTGGCGGTGATGTTCTCATTGGGTGAGTCGAAGAGATACACTCGTGGAGTTGTTGCAATGGCAACGGAGGCCATGGCAACCGACTCACCATCTTTATCATCATCATCATCATCATCCTCATGGTACTCTTCTTGAACCACCAACGCCTTGTGAGGGGTCTTCTTGGTGAAGTTGCTCTTGTTTGGGAAAGACTTGGCTTTGTCCTTTCGGATGAGCTTGCCACCATTGTCTTCCCTATTCTCATACGGGAACTCCTCAACAAAATGGCTCACATTGCCACAATAATAGCAAGTCCTCACACGTTGCTTGCTCTTCGTGCCACTTGAGTTGTTCTTGTTGAAGTTTGGCCTTGAGTTTTTCTTGCTCCAACATTGCCTTGAAGCAAGTGTCATGTGTTCATGATAGGCATACTTTGTATCTTCGGGGTTGCTTTCCTCTTCTTCGTCTTCTTTTTCTTCAACACAAACCTTGGCCTTCAATGCAAGGTTGGGTTTCTTTGCCCTTTGAGAGCGAAGCACCACATTGTCGGCGGTCTTGTCCAAGATGCTCATAGCCACAAACTCATCCAACACTTAACTTGAGGACAAGGCGTGGAAGTCAGGCCTTCGACGAATGAGGGAGGACATAGCCTTGTGGTAAGGCATCATTGCCTTGAGGAATTTGCGCTTGATCCAATTGTCATCCGTGTCCTTGCTCCCATGATCTCGGAGTGAAACCGCGAGTTTGGTTACTCTTCGATAAAGCTCACGAGGTTCTTCATCTTCCTTCATAGCAAACTCATCGGCTTCATCTTGCACCACTTCATAGTTGGAGCATTGAATGCTTGCGCTTCCCCGGTAGAGGGAAACAACTTGGTGCCATGCATCTTTGGCTATAGCGTAGGGCCGGAGGTGAGGAAGATCTTTGGGTGGTATTGCATCTTGGATGATGAAGAGAGCATTCTCATTGAATTGATTATCCGCGGCTTCTCTTGGAGTGAAGTTGCTTCGGTCATGTGGGTAGAAACCTTCTTCAATGATTCTCCGAAGATTAGTATTCACATGATTTAAATGATGCTTAAACTGATAGACCCAAGAATCAAAGTCCTCATTTTTCACAATCTTAGGGGGAGGACCGGCATGATTCAAATGAGTGGAAGGAATCGGTCCACCATAAACAAGTGGAGGTTCCACATGGGCAAAGATGTCGGTGCCATTTTTACCACTAGAAGAAGGAGCCTTTTCACTAGTAGCTTCCCCCTTGTCGGAGTTAGCATCCATTACCTTGTTAGTGGGATCACCCACTTTCAACGGTGCGGTGGATAGTTTAAGCCCTTCAATGAATTTAGTAAACATTCTTTCAACCTCGGTCGTCATGGAGGTTTTCAATGTCTCCAAGGCCACATTGAATTCCTCACGAGAGATCGAGGTTTCCCCATCGCCCGTAGACGAGATCGGGTTCACACCGGAGTGCTCCTCCACACCGTCTACGGTGTCAACCATACTCTTCGGACGATAAAGTCCTTAGTAAAGAGACGAGGCTTTGATACCAATTGAAAGGATCGATGGTTGACTAGAGGGGGGGGGTGAATAGGCAACTAACAATTTTTAACTTTTCTTTAGCAAATTAAACTTTGCATCAAAGTAGGTTGTCTAGACATGCAACTAAGTGAGCAACCTATATGATGCAACAACAACAAGCACACAAGCAAGCAAGGGAGATAACACAAATAAGCTTGCACAAGTAATGGTACGAGATAACCAAGAGTGGAGCCGGTGGAGACGAGGATGTGTTACCGAAGTTCCTTCCTTTTGAGGGGAAGTACATCTCCGTTGGAGCGGCGTGGAGGCACAATGCTCCCCAAGAAGCCACTAGGGCCACCGTATTCTCCTCACGCCCTCACACAATGCGAGATGCGTGATTCCACTATTGGTGCCCTTGGAGGCGGCGACGAACCTTTACAAACAAGGTTGGGGCAATCTCCACAACTCAATTGGAGGCTCCCAACGACACCACGAAGCTTCACCACAATGGACTATGGCTCCGCGGTGACCTCAACCGTCTAGGGTGCTCAAACACCCAAGAGTAACAAGATCCGCAAGGGATTAGTGGGGGGAATCGAATTTCTCTGGTGGAAGTGTAGATCGAGGCCTTCTCAACCAATCCCTAGAAAATCAACAAGTTTGATTGGCTAGGGAGAGAGATCGGGCGAAAATGGAGCTTGGAGCAACAATGGAGCTTAGGGTTGGAAGAGGTGGTCAACTCGGAGAAGAAGATACCCCTTATATAGTGGAGAGAGAAATCCAACCGTTATCCACTTAACCAGCCCGCGATAAGCGGTACTACCGCGCCTGCCAAGCGGTACTACCGCAAGGCCTTACGGTACACACCCTTGCGGTACTGCAGGGGTTGGACCAGCCTGGGAAGGCCGTGGACAGATAAACGTCTGTAGTTCCGGAGACTGGTTCTACCGACGTGCTTCGCACACAGGTGGCTAGTGGGTGTCAGTTACTCTAACTTTAGTTGAATCGGATTCAATGAACAGGGTTCTTTCTAAATATCAAAAAGCAATCACTATAGCACGTTGTGGTTTTTTGATGCGTAGGTGAGATTGTTTCTTGCTTAAGCCCGTAGCAGCCACGTAAAACTTGCAACAACAAAGTAGAGGACGTCTAACTTGTTTTTGCAGGGCATGTTGTGATGTGATATGGCCAAGACATGATGCTAAATTTTATTGTATGAGATGATCATGTTTTGTAACCGAGTTATCGGCAACTGGCAGGAGCCATATGGTTGTCGCTTTATTGTATGCAATGCAATCGCGATGTAATGCTTTACTTTATTACTAAACGGTAGTGATAGTCATAGAAGCATAAGATTGGCGAGACGACAACAATGCTACGATGGAGATCAAGGTGTCGCGCCGGTGACGATGGTGATCATGACGGTGCTTCGGAGATGGAGATCACAGGCACAAGATGATGATGGCCATATCATATCACTTATATTGATTGCATGTGATGTTTATCTTTTTATGCATCTTATCTTGCTTTGATTGACGGTAGCATTATAAGATGATCTCTCACTAAATTATCAAGAAGTGTTCTCCCCGAGTATGCACCATTGCCAAAGTTCATCGTGCCCAGACACCACGTGATGATCGGGTGTGATAAGCTCTACGTCCATCTACAATGGGTGCAAGCCAGTTTTGCACACGCAGAATACTCGGGTTATACTTGACGAGCCTAGCATATGCAGATATGGCCTCGGAACACGGAGACCGAAAGGTCGAGCGTGAATCATATAGTAGATATGATCAACATAATGATGTTCACCATTGAAGACTAATCCATTTCACGTGATGATCAGTTATGGTTTAGTTAATTTGGATCATGTGATCACTTAGAAGATTAGAGGGATGTCTATCTAAGTGGGAGTTCTTAAGTAATATGATTAATTGAACTTAAATTTATCATGAACTTAGTCCCTGATAGTATCTTGCTTGTTTATGTTGATTGTAGATAGATGGCTCGTGCTATTGTTCCGTTGAATTTTAATGCGTTCCTTGAGAAAGCAAAGTTGAAAGATGATGGTAGCAATTACATGGACTGGGTCCGTAACTTGAGGATTATCCTCATTGCTGCACAGAAGAATTACGTCCTGGAAGCACCGCTGGGCGCCAGGCCTGCTGCTGGAGCAACCCCAGATGTTATGAACGTCTGGCAGAGCAAAGCTGATGACTACTCGATAGTTCAGTGTGCCATGCTTTACGGCTTAGAATCGGTACTTCAACGACGTTTTGAACGTCATGGAGCATATGAGATGTTTCAGGAGTTGAAGTTAATATTTCAAGCAAATGCCCGAATTGAGAGATATGAAGTCTCCAATAAGTTCTACAGCTGCAAGATGGAGGAGAACAGTTCTGTCAGTGAGCATACAGTCAAAATGTCTGGGTATAATAATCACTTGATTCAATTGGGAGTTAATCTTCCAGATGATTGCGTCATTGACAGAATTCTCCAATCACTGCCACCAAGCTACAAGAGCTTAGTGATGAACTATAATATGCAAGGGATGAACAAGACTATTCCCGAGCTCTTCGCAATGCTGAAAACTGCGGAGGTAGAAATCAAGAAGGAGCATCAAGTGTTGATGGTCAACAAGACCACTGGTTTCAAGAAAAAGGGCAAAGGAAAGAAGAAGGGGAACTTCAAGAAGAACGGCAAACAAGTTGCTGCTCAAGAGAAGAAACCCAAGTCTGGACCTAAGCCTGAGACCGAGTGCTTCTACTGCAAGCAGACTGGTCACTGGAAGCGGAACTGCCCCAAGTATTTGGCGGATAAGAAGGATGGCAAGGTGAACAAAGGTATATGTGATATACATGTTATTGATGTGTACCTTACTAGAGCTCGCAGTAGCACCTGGGTATTTGATACTGGTTCTGTTGCTAATATTTGCAACTCGAAACAGGGACTACGGATTAAGCGAACACTAGCAAAGGACGAGGTGACGATGCGCGTGGGAAACGGTTCCAAAGTCGATGTGATCGCGGTCGGCACGCTACCTCTACATCTACCTTCGGGATTAGTATTAGACCTAAATAATTGTTATTTGGTGCCAGCGTTGAGCATGAACATTATATCTGGATCTTGTTTGATGCGAGACGGTTATTCATTTAAATCAGAGAATAATGGTTGTTCTATTTATATGAGTAATATCTTTTATGGTCATGCACCCTTGAAGAGTGGTCTATTCTTGTTGAATCTCGATAGTAGTAACACACATATTCATAATGTTGAAGCCAAAAGATGCAGAGTTGATAATGATGGTGCAACTTATTTGTGGCACTGCCGTTTGGGTCATATCGGTGTAAAGCGCATGAAGAAACTCCATACTGATGGACTTTTGGAACCACTTGATTATGAATCACTTGGTACTTGCGAACCGTGCCTCATGGGCAAGATGACTAAAACGCCGTTCTCCGGTACTATGGAGAGAGCAACAGATTTGTTGGAAATCATACATACAGATGTATGTGGTCCGATGAATATTGAGGCTCGTGGCGGATATCGTTATTTTCTCACCTTCACAGATGATTTAAGCAGATATGGGTATATCTACTTAATGAAACATAAGTCTGAAACATTTGAAAAGTTCAAAGAAATTCAGAGTGAAGTTGAAAATCATCGTAACAAGAAAATAAAGTTTCTACGATCTGATTGTGGAGGAGAATATTTGAGTTACGAGTTTGGTGTACATTTGAAAAATTGTGGAATAGTTTCGCAACTCACGCCACCCGGAACACCACAGCATAATGGTGTGTCCGAACGTTGTAATCGTACTTTATTAGATATGGTGCGATCTATGATGTCTCTTACAGATTTACCGCTATCATTTTGGGGTTATGCTTTAGAGACGGCCGCATTCACGTTAAATAGGGCACCATCAAAATCCGTTGAGACGACGCCTTATGAACTATGGTTTGGCAAGAAACCAAAGTTGTCGTTTCTTAAAGTTTGGGGCTGTGATGCTTATGTGAAAAAGCTTCAACCTGATAAGCTCGAACCCAAATCGGAGAAATGTGTCTTCATAGGATACCCAAAGGAGACTGTTGGGTACACCTTCTATCACAGATCCAAAGGCAAGACATTCGTTGCTAAGAATGGATCCTTTCTAGAGAAGGAGTTTCTCTTGAAAGAAGTGAGTGGGAGGAAAGTAGAACTTGACGAGGTAACTGTACCTGCTCCCTTATTGGAAAGTAGTACGTCACAGAAAACTGTTTCAGTGACACCTACACCAGTTAGTGAGGAAGCTAATGATGATGATCATGAAACTTTAGATCAAGATACTACTGAACCTCGTAGATCAACCAGAGTAAGATCCGCACCAGAGTGGTACGGTAATCTTGTTCTGGAAGTCATGCTACTAGATCATGATGAACCTACGAACTATGAAGGAGCGATGGTGAGCCCAGATTCTGCAAAATGGCTTGAAGCCATGAAATCTGAGATGGGATCCATGTATGAGAACAAAGTATGGACTTTGGTTGACTTGCCCGCTGATTGGCAAGCAATTGAGAATAAATGGATCTTCAAGAAGAAGACTGACGCTGACGGTAATATTACTGTCTACAAAGCTCGACTTGTCGCAAAAGGTTTTCGGCAAGTTCAAGGGATTGACTACGACAAGACCTTCTCACCCGTAGCGATGCTTAAGTCTGTCCGAATCATGTTAGCAATTGCCGCATTTTATGATTATGAAATTTGGCAGATGGATGTCAAAACTGCATTCCTGAATGGATTTCTGGAAGAAGAGTTGTATATGATGCAACCAGAAGGTTTTGTCGATCCAAAGGGAGCCAACAAAGTGTGCAAGCTCCAACGATCCATTTATGGACTGGTGCAAGCCTCTCGGAGTTGGAATAAACGCTTTGATAGTGTGATCAAAGCATTTGGTTTTATACAGACTTTTGGAGAAGCCTGTATTTACAAGAAAGTGAGTGGGAGCTCTGTAGCATTTCTGATATTATATGTGGATGACATATTACTGATTGGAAATGATATAGAATTTCTGGATAGCATAAAGGGATACTTGAATAAAAAAACTCAATGAAAGACCTCGGTGAAGCTGCTTACATATTAGGCATTAAGATCTATAGAGATAGATCAAGACGCTTAATTGGACTTTCACAAAGCACATACCTTGACAAAGTTTTGAAGAAATTCAAAATGGATCAAGCAAAGAAAGGGTTCTTGCCTGTGTTACAAGGTGTGAAGTTGAGTAAGACTCAATGCCCGGCCACTGCAGAAGATAGAGAGAATATGAAAGATGTTCCCTATGCTTCAGCCATAGACTCTATCATGTATGCAATGCTGTGTACCAGACCTGATGTGTGCCTTGCTATAAGTTTAGCAGGGAGGTACCAAAGTAATCTAGGAGTGGATCACTGGACGGCGGTCAAGAACATCCTGAAATACCTGAAAAGGACTAAGGATATGTTTCTCGTATATGGAGGTGATAAAGAGCTCATCGTAAACGGTTACGTTGATGCAAGCTTTGACACTGATCCGGACGATTCTAAATCGCAAACCGGATACGTGTTTACATTAAACAGTGGAGCTGTCAGTTGGTGCAGTTCTAAACAAAGCGTCGTAGCGGGATCTACATGTGAAGCGGAGTACATAGCTGCTTCAGAAGCAGCAAACGAAGGAGTCTGGATGAAGGAGTTCATATCCGATCTAGGTGTCATACCTAGTGCATCGGGTCCAATGAAAATCTTTTGTGACAATACTGGTGCAATTGCCTTGGCAAAGGAATCTAGATTTCACAAGAGAACCAAACACATCAAGAGACGCTTCAATTCCATCCGGGATCTAGTCCAGGTGGGAGACATAGAGATTTGCAAGATACATACGGATCTGAATGTTGCAGACCCGTTGACTAAGCCTCTTCCACGAGCAAAACATGATCAGCACCAAGGCTCCATGGGTGTTAGAATCATTACTGTGTAATCTAGATTATTGACTCTAGTGCAAGTGGGAGACTGAAGGAAATATGCCCTAGAGGCAATAATAAAGTTATTATTTATTTCCTTATATATCATGATAAATGTTTATTATTCATGCTAGAATTGTATTAACCGGAAACATAATACATGTATGAATACATAGACAAACAGAGTGTCACTAGTATGCCTCTACTAGACTAGCTCGTTGATCAAAGATGGTTATGTTTCCTAACCATGAACAAAAGAGTTGTTATTTGATTAACGAGATCACATCATTAGTTGAATGA